>NC_086444.1:445847031-446147031 GCF_028390025.1 Pseudophryne corroboree | reverse complement strand
TCCTAGATGGGCCAGGTGTTTGTGTCGGCCACTAGGGTTGCTTAGCTTACTCACACAGCTACCTCATTGCGCCTCTTTTTTTCTTCTTTGCGTCATGTGCTGTTTGGGGAGTGTTTTTTGGAAGGGCCATCCTGCGTGACACTGCAGTGCCACTCCTAGATGGGCCAGGTGTTTGTGTCGGCCACTAGGGTCGCTTAGCTTAGTCATCCAGCGACCTCGGTGCAAATTTTAGGACTAAAAATAATATTGTGAGGTGTGAGGTGTTCAGAATAGACTGAAAATGAGTGGAAATTATGGTTTTTGAGGTTAATAATACTTTGGGATCAAAATGACCCCCAAATTCTATGATTTAAGCTGTTTTTTAGTGTTTTTTGAAAAAAACACCCGAATCCAAAACACACCCGAATCCGACAAAAAAAATTCGGTGAGGTTTTGCCAAAACGCGGTCGAACCCAAAACACGGCCGCGGAACCAAAACCCGAAAAATTTCAAGTGCACATCTCTATAATATACACAGTCCATGGGAAAATTGTCTCGTCCACTTTAGATGCAGACCTTTGGCAGTGAAAGGGTTAAAATAAATGCATGCTGATTCCCTCGATCACAGGTTCTCAAACTCGGTTCTCAGGACCCCACACAGTACATGTTTTGCAGGTGACCCAGCAAGTGCACAGGTGTATTAATTACTCACTGACACATTTTAAAAGGTCCGCAGGTGGAGCTAATTATTTTACTTGTGATTCTGTGAGGAGACCTACAAAATATGCACCGTGTGGGGTCCTGAGGACCAAGTTTGAGAACCTGTTCCCTAGATTGATCATTTTTCATTTCTGTTTGTTGGTATTATTGTGTGTTTTACTGTTTAATGTACCAAGATAACTACAGTTTGATATATAATTGTACGTAGTTATTTTAGTACATGTTATTTAATACAGGACCATCCCTCCCCCACCTCCTCCTCAGAAACTGTGCAGCAGTTTGTCACTAGAGGGCAGCAAAACCTAAGGAGTGAGTCTGTATCGACCGGCGTTAGTTCTGCCATCTGGTGGATTAGATATAAACTACAACATCAGCTAAAAACCTTTATAATAAAATGAGCTACAGTATACTGTAAGTGCACCAGATCTTTTATATATGGAACAAATACCTGTAGAATGATATGACAAAATTTCTTGCACATCTGCACAATCTACTCTAATCTGTTCCCAGGTAGATTGCATTTAGTCATAAACAACTGATGCAGATTGAATTGAACCAATATATTTTTGTTATTTATTTATCTAAATAATATATTTATTTTTAGGGGTTTTTTTTTTACACAGATTCTGTGGCTGGCTGACTTCAAACCTGCATTACACCTGGTTTTAATCAGACACAGAACCCTTGTAATTCATGGTATCCTAGATATGGTGTTCACCATTCAGCATATTTACTAATTGCATATTTGAACATCTGTCAAATAAATAAAACAGAAACCAAGAAAATTGTGACACCTCACAGTCCTTACCTGCATTTTTTTAACCACTTAACTGGCATGGTCAGATCACATGCGACCGCGCCGTCCACTGTGTCTCCCAGTTTTTGACGAGGAGATCCATTCTGCAGATGTGCATAATATAATATTTAAATATTGAAAAAAATACTTATAAAATATTTTAAACAAAACATGGAAAACAAACTATATGAATGATTTTGAAGGGAAAAATCATCAGTTAAGTGGTTAAGCATTCATTTAAAGCAGAGGTTCTCAAACTCGGTCCTCGGGGGCACACACAGTGCATGTTTTGCAGGTCTCCTCACAGAATCGCAAGTGAAATAATTTGCTCCACCTGTGGACCTTTTAAAATGTGTCAGTGAGTAATTAATACACCTGTGCACCTGCTGGGTTACCTGCAAAACATGCACTGTGTGTGCCCCCGAGGACCGAGTTTGAGAACCTCTGATTTAAAATACTGATTAATAGTGATAATTGATATCTCTTCCACAAAGACAGCTTTTTTTCTCTCGCTTTTCTCTTGATAAATTAATGTTATTGAGGATGAAAGTTGTACTTGGTGAAAGATTATAAACATATATATTTCCGTAAATAGGAACAGCCGGGAAAGTAAACTTGTCACATTTTCACATTGGACGCATCATACATAGGCTTACCATACTATCCCTTTAAACCGGAACACCGATTAATTACACAGGTTGTGTGGCTGGCTGACTTCAAGCCTACATTTCACCTGGTTTTAGTCAGCCACAGAACCTGTGTAATCCATGAGCTTCCCGAGTAAAAGGAATAATATGGTAAGCCTAATCATGCATCTATCAATTCCTTTTGAACATTTGATATCAATCAGTAACTTTACACCTCAGTGATTTCCCTTATATCAGGAGATTTGGTGGGTTGATGAGTTTGTGTTAAATCATACATCCCAACATGACCCTCTCCAGGAGGGACACAATGCTCTGCTCCTGGACTTTCTCTTAATTTATGATTGCCGACACCTGTGTTGAACAGGTTACTGGATAAGAAAGGTGTTTCACCACAGGTGATGACAATCATACATTGGGGTGTGGCCAGTCTGCAGAGGGGGTGTGGCCTGCCACCTCATTGGTTTGACTAACCATTAGAGAGTGCAACATTGGGGCCCCTTCATAAATATATATAGTAAATTCAGCTGCTGCATGCATGATAATATACCAGATTAATAACAGATTAATAACAGCAATGCACTGTAGAAAATACACCATAGTCCAGTATAAGGTAACATATGCATAATGTATAATTCAAGTGCACAGTCTAGAACCTGATCCTTAGAGTAGGAGGTGGGCCCCACTGGTTTCCCCTGTACCCCTGTGGGCCAGTCCAAGCCTGGCGGCGCTGGCTACCCCGGAGGATTTCCGAACATACCACTGGAGGGGTTAATCGGTTTTACTTTTACATAAATATAATATATATATATTAAGCGGTCAATCCCATTAGGTATCAGATGGGTCCCGTGAGCCGCTGTCATGGCAGACTCGCACTGAGAAACACCATTTGCAATCCAATTTCAAACCTGCTTTAATTTTCTAAATGACATTCACGTTTTTATGCACACCTCCCTGAGCAGGTGAAAAGGTAGGGAACATTTCATTGTGAGGTAACACAGTGCAGAGCCTCCTTCCTAATGAATAATCATGCACTTGGAGGAACAAAGACATGTCAGTTTTCAGGTGAAGTTCTCTAGAAAGCTCAATAATGGGATAAATGATGTGGGACCAGTACATGGAGGTGTTGTGTAGCTGTTGTATTGATGGGAGATGGGTTTTTGAACTTGCACATGAGGAAAAATAGTTTATTCCAACTTTTTACAAGCTTATATAAAAACACAGGAAAATGACTATATAAGCATTGGTCTGTTCCCCAAACTGCTGAAAAGACTTGAATGCACTGAAAAACACTTGCTCACTATTATTATTATTATTATTATTATTATTATTATTATTATCCTTTATTTATATGGCGCCACAAGGGTTCCACAGCGCCCAATTACAGAGTACATAAATAATCAAACATAAATAATCAAACAGGAAAAGAGCAACTTACAGTTGATGACAGTATAGGACAAGTACAGGGTAAATAAACAGTTACATCAGCAGATGACACTGGAATAAGTATCAGGTGGCAGAAGACTGCTGGATGTGGTACAGTTGAAGATTATTAAAGTAAGACAAAGGATAAGCACATGAGGGAAGAGGGCCCTGCTCGTGAGAGCTTACAATCTAAAGGGGAGGGGTAGACAGACAGGGGTGACAAAGATGGGGTACATAGAGAACATGGAACAGAGGGTTAGGATGAGATTTGGCTGGGTTTGGTGAAGAAGTGGGTCTTAAGAGCCCGTTTGAAGTTTTGTAGAGAGGTGGAGAGTCTGAGGGGGAGAGGTAGGGAATTCCAGAGAAGTGGAGCAGCATGTGAAAAATCTTGGAGGTAGGAGTGGGAGGAAGTAATCAGTAGGCAGGAGAGTCAGCGTGCATTAGCAGAGCGAAGAGGATGGGTGGGAATGTAAAGGGAGATAAGGTCAGAGATGTAGATGGGAGAGGAGTGGGCAAAGGCTTTGTAAGCAAGTGTGAGAAGCTTGAAATGGATTCTGAAAGGGAAGGGGAGCCAGTGAAGGTCTAGTAAGAGAGGAGAGGTAGACGTAGTTCGTTTGGTGAGGAAAATGAGCCGGGCAGCAGCATTGAGGATAGATTGGAGTGGAGAGAGGTGTTTGTCAGGAATGCCAGTCAGGAGGAGATTACAATAGTCCAGTCTGGAGATGACCATTGAGTGGATAAGAGTCTTAGTAGCATCCTGGGTCAGAAAGGGTCTGATCCTGGAAATATTTTTTAGATGAAAATGGCAGGTTTGTGAGAGGTGCTGAATGTGTGGTTTGAAGGAGAGGGAGGAGTCAAGGATTACTCCAAGACAGCGCACTTGGGGGCTAGAGAAGATAGTAGTGCCATCAATAGATAATGAGATTGTAGGAGGTGAGGTTATGCGGGAGGGAGGGAAGATGATCAGCTCGGTCTTAGACATGTTAAGTTTAAGAAAGTGCTGGGACATCCAGGAAGAGGTAGCAGAGAGACAGTTGGAGATACGAGTAAGGAGAGGTCTGGAGAGGTCTGGAGAGGAAAGATAGATTTGGGTGTCATCAGCGTAGAGATGATATTGGAAACCAAAAGAACTAATGAGCTTACCTAGTGAGGACGTATAGAGAGAGAAGAGAAGAGGACCAAGGACAGAACCTTGGGGTACACCTACAGTTAGTGGAAGTGAGGGGGAGGTGGAGTCATGTGAGGAGACAGAGAATGAATGGTCAGAGAGGTAGGAAGACAGCCTAGAGAGGGCAGTGTCACGCAGACCAATGGAGTGAAGGATTTTCAGTAGGAGAGGATGGTCCACTGTGTCAAAAGCAGCAGAGAGATCAAGTAGAATAAGAAGAGAGTAGTGTCCCTTAGATTTAGCAGCATGGAGGTCATTGCATACTTTTGTAAGGGCAGTTTCATTGGAGTGGAGAGGACGGAAGCCAGACTGGAATGGGTCAAGCAGTGAGTGTGAGGAAAGAAAGGAAGTAAGGCGGTTGTAGACAATACGCTCAAGGAGTTTGGAGGCAAAAGGGAGGAGAGAGATGGGTCGGTAGTTGGTGAGAGTGTTTGGATCAAGGGTAGGTTTTTTAAGAATAGGAGAGATGAGTGCATGCTTGAAGGCAGAGGGGACAGTGCCTGATGAGATGGAGAGATTGAGAAGGTGGGAAAGATGGGAACAAGCAGAAGGAGAAAGGTAGCGGAGGAGGCGGGAGGGGATATGGTCAAATGGGGAGGTGGTGAGGGGACAGGAACGAATGAGGGCTATGACTTCCTCTCCATATATAATTAGATCTGACGGCTGTGTTCTTAAACCCAAGTCAAGCCAAGTGAAGTACGTTACCTATTGTTTACAAGAGATATTGAGATTGGTGATTAAAGGTGAAGCTAAAGACACCTGCAACGTCCATAATACATTGAAAAGTCTTTGCTGGTGGCAGCGGAGATTCGCACGGCGCTGGCGCAACTCTCGGATTGGTGTATCCATAGAGTGGGGCGGCCGGGGTCCGTGTTTTCCAACCATTAATAAAAAGTGCAAACATCGTCCATATGAAACCTGGTAAAAATCTCCAACACTTCCTTATGGGCACTACTCAGCGACTGCTGTGAATTGGAATTTCTAATTCAGCCTCACATTTCTAGAATGCGTGCATTTGAGTGATGTATGCAAATTTAATTATACAAACTCGCTTTCGCACCTAATTGTACTGACCCTTAAATATCTGCAATTCATTGCTGTTTATAGTTTACGAATAAATATTTTGTAACAGAATATTTTCATGTGTGTAACTTAAAATTTACAGCATTGTGGTTATCAGAGAATGACACAATTGCAATATTTTAAATGCAATGAAATGTATAAAAAATAAATGCATGAATGTGTCATGGTCTATGGAAATGCTGTAACAACTGAATTGTTATCTGCTGACTTCTTCTATGCAAATTCTATTTCATTGCTGCTCTCTGATCCATGTTATGCTGTAGTCTCCATGTTAATGTATGTTTTGTTGTTACAGGTTTCTCCATAGGTCACTCACTAACTTTATAGTCATTTACATTGGTGAAATATAGGATAATAATGATAAAACTGCTTGTGTTGAAAGTTCCCCTAATGTTTCCCACATTCATTTAATAGTATGATTAGTGTATTGTATTATTTTGTTCTATCTAAAGAGTAGAGTGGAGGCCTCTTTTGAGCTGGTGTGTGGGGAGTAACTCTCAGAATTCCCCCGCCCTAGCTACTGTGAGGGTGGAGTGGCATCGCTGGGATCATATCCAAATTTTGTGATGACGCTTGCCCCTGTATATAGCATACAATCATCTTATGCTTGCACAATAGTCTGAAAACAAACATAGTGGGAATTACATGTGGGATAACACTGACCATATGGTAATTATTTCTATATAGAAATCCTGTGACTGTATTCACAGAAATCTTAGTTGCCCTGCCACCTGCTTTATGTGTAGAGTCCAGAGGCGGATTGGGAACTGAAAGTGGCCCTGGAAAAATTTATAGATGTGGCCTCACGTGGGCAGCACCAGAGGTATACTGTGTAACCATGGTGGGAGCACCACCCCTTACATGTAAACAAACAAAACAAAACAGATCCCATGTGCACATCGGCCCACCAGGGATCTTCCCCACGAGTTCTATGGACAATCCGCCCCTGGTAGAGTCTCTTGTGGGTAAATTTACTAAGAATCGTGTTTGCCCAAGATTGCATTCTCGGGTGTGTTTAGGCATTTTTTCAAACTCTGAGATTTACTAAAGGGAAACATAATAGTAAAATCATGATTTTAACTGCAAAACACAGAGGAATATGCAAATAGAAGTCCATAAACCATCCAACCAACTTGCAAGTACTTTCAATATAAAATAGAATATAACATGGAAATTTACTAAGAATTGTTTGCCTTAGATTCAATAGAAAAGAATATAATACGGAAATGTTATAAGAATCGTGCTTTTAAACTCAGAGCAAACTTGGAACAAAATACACTTTACAGATCATGTATTTAAAGACTTTTTTTGGGGGGGATTCAAATGTTTGAAAAGTCAGTTGGGTGTCTGGTTTTTCCTATATAAGAGACAGGAAAAACCAGACACAAACCGACTTTTCAAACATTTGAATCCCCCCCCCCCCTTTAAGTCGGTGTGTGTACTGTTATTTAAATATTTCCTTTACAGCGGGCCCTTCATGCCATGCATGCTGGCACTTGTTCTCCAAGTGCTGGCATGCGTGGTATGCTTACTGGGACCTGTAGTCCCCCTGTATAGACAGTATTATTTAGAAAACTCAACTGAAATGCTATCAGCTCCACACCCACAATGTAGGGGATAGCTGTGGGCGTCAGATCAGGCCTGGGGTACACTGTAGAGGGGGGGACCTCTTTATTGGGAGCGTCCCAGGCTGGACTGACTAGTTGGGGGAGCGGGGGTTAATGCTTTGTCTGGGGTGACCCCATCAAGTGTGTTCTCTGGCTGTGGTATTACCTCCCTGCTAGCGGAGCCAAGTGCTGGTTTTTAAAATACGGGTGACCGGCTCAAAGAACCTAGGGCTGGTTATGCTTGTTGGGGACGACAACCCCATTTTCCCCATGTTTTTTTAACTCTTTATTTCTACACACAGAGAAGCACTGCATAGATCACAGTGATCTGTGCAGGCTTCTTCAGACATACTGCTCACAGGCAGGATTATACAAACACGACTGAACTCTCACACTAATAAACATGAGTACACAAAATTGCAAACACCATCTTAGTAAATTGACCCCTTGCTCTCTAGAATTTTATATGTTAAGGCATAGGACATACAGTAGGTAGATACAATCCCAAAAAGTCAGGTTTTACATGTGTTCAAGGCTCAATTATTGTATCTTCATCTCAGCCAACGTATTCACATTCTCTGTAAGTGTATCCCAATGTGGGCCTGATTTGATCTGATTTCTGGCCACGTGCAGTCATTAGCTCAGCAGAAGGGCAATGCTTGTGGATGAGCAGAAGCTGGAGTTGAGTACAGTGCAGTGATGTGCGGTGCAGAGCCTTTCCTGTAATACTAACGTTTGTGCCAGAGTTTTGACTGTATAAAGTATATCAAAAATACAAAGAATATGTTTGAAATATCTTCTTTGCATTATTCTAATCATTTTTATAGCCAAAACTCTGGAGTAAAAAGTCTATGGCAGGTGAGGCAGTGCCTCACCTGGGTAACTTTTCCACACATCTCTGATCAAACCTCACCAAATTTCCAGGAGTTTATACTGCAGCACCTGTGTATAATACCCACATAAACCCTTTAGCTCATATATTGCATGTAAATCTGGCTCTGGTGCTAGCCAGTGCCTCCTGAGCTATTTAGCTCACCGCACGTCCCTGGTACAGTGAGTGCATTCCTCAAGCACTACACAGTAGACGCATTGGTGTGTCCAGTTTTGTTGGCAGTGTAAAAACGAGAATACATTTTGATGAGCAAAAGTATTAAAATTATATAAGGAGTTGGAGAGTCTGCATTTTTAACGGTGTTCAATGCTGTACAGAGGACACAGAGCTGGTAAATATCAGGTCTCATCCTCTAATAATGGGACCCATTTTGCACCTTCCGGTACCACTTCTATGTGTATCATGAAGACTTCAAACACACAAAAGTATTACATAGTGAAACTCCCCTCATTTGTTTGTTTGATTACTTTAAGTCATAAATGAAACTAAAGTAAGCACTGCTTCTACATTGTTATGCCCAGTGCCCCTCTATAGATATTTACTCTTCCTGACAAACCTAAGAGCATTTGAAGTTGGCAGAAGTGTGTGCTATGTCCCAAAGTAGGCAGGAGGGCTCCATATACATTAACCAGTGCTGTGTAAATGAAGTCCATAGTACTTATCCAGCACTTTCCCAGCTGCTGTGTGACACTGTATATATATTGAAATAAGTGACATTATACTTGTGTCGTCGTCCCCCCCCCTGTTAATTGTTTTCAACTTATATAATTCTCAGTCTAATCAGCATTTGTTACTTTTCTTTTGATTAGTGTAATAATGTTCTGATGCAGACAAGTTTTTGGTGTGAAAGTTCCAGTGGACTTAGAGTATTCTGAGTGATAGCAGTTACCAGGTGTATAATTCTGAGTTATAGAGTAGGACTTGCAGAAAAATGGAGTCCGTTGATGTGGTCAGCAAGCTTAAATGTACTGCTATATATATACACATGTGTAATAGTACATTCAGCTTTATTCCCATGTATTGAACTAGAAATATACCAGAAACGTATGTAATTGAACTAGACAGAATGGCAAATTTTCATATAAATACAAAGTGTTTCACAAATAGGCTCAAATTCATTTAACATTGCCTTATTTTTCAACTATCTTGGCCTCTGCCTAAATAATAGTTAGATAGGATTAGTCATCAATGAATGCAATATAACTAGCAAGGGATGCGGCAAATGTTGGGTGACCTCAGTCTGACTCCTGCTCTACCCTGTCCAGCCCCCTTCACGACTCCATCCCGCCCATCCCTACTCTTTCCCTGCTGCATACTTACCCATTTCTGGTTGCCCACAGAGTGGCCCTCCCTCTTCATTTAAGGTTTGTCCTGTCACTACAGTGGTAGCCCCTGGCTCTTGAGGTGCATGCCCAGGCTCCCTCTGCATATGTCGGACATGGGCATGCACCCATTATATAATAGATAATTATATAAATATGGAGTGGCAGTATTATATACAGTATTATATAACATGGCTACTTTGAATTATAAGACATTTAATGTATTAATATAAAATGCATGTCATTTTGTTTGTTTCGTGTCCCTCTGCCAGTGATAGTTCATATTAAAGGGGTACCAAAACTACCTCAATACACATATACTATATCTGAGGGACGTATGTGTTCCTGTCCCCGCCCATGACAAATATGTCCAAACTGCATACGACTCACAGGCCCAGTATGTGCGGCACAGTGCAACCATTTTTACAGAGAGAACTGTATTTGCTTCCAGTCAGCAAATGCTGAAATATATATATATATATATATATATATATATATATATATATACTGTATATATCGATAACATTAACTTTTTTTATGGGTTTTTATGCGTAGTTACACTTTATGTGCTCTGTATTCTACCTTTTCCAGATTTACAGTAAATATAGGGCTTCTGTTTTAGTAATGCATTTAGTGGAAACATTTTCACTATAACTGTATATATTTTATTTAGTTATACAATTGTTTAATAGTTTTGAATCATATTTTCAGAATTTTTATTTCCAGTGTTCACCACATTCATTTTTATCAAGTGACGCTGCACATAAGCCCATCTGTGTTTTTAGTTTCATGTACTCACATGAAACCAGGTGGTTACTTTTCTCAGTTTAGAAATAGACTTACGTTATTTTTCCTGAAAGTAGTTTGCAAATTAGCAGCTGCAGCAGGTGTTCTTGTACATGAATCTATCTATCTATCTATCTATCTATCTATCTATCTATCTATCTATCTATCTATCTATCTATCTATCTATCATTTAGTTTATTATCTATCTATCTATAATTTATTTTATTATTATTATCATTGTCTGTCTGTCTGCCTATCATGTAACTATATATCTATTTATCATCTGTCTACGGATGTGTCCATTTACATCGTTGCCCAGTTGTGTATGCATCATGGCATGCAACTCGCGAGAATCCCGGGCGCATGCATAAGCTCAGACCCACGAACTGTATGCATTGTATTGGAAAATTGCGGGTGCGAGCGTATGCAGCCTGTCACACAATACTGTTGCTGCCATGCTTGTGTCTGTGCGTACGCATCTCTGCAATGATGTAAAAGGACTTATCTGTATTTATCATGGCTGCCATTAGAAATTGTGGGGCCCGGGACTAACAAAATTGGCAGTGCCCCCCTTCTCTAATCCCCAGTGTGCCTAGTGAGGCTTCTGGCAGAGCCATAACTAGACATTTTGGTGCCCTGTGCCAGAATAAACACTAGTGCTCCCCATATCTTGAGTAGGGACAGTGCATGCCCCAAAAAGTGGTATGGTCTCTTCTGGAAGGGGCATGGTCACACGATAGCACCTTTAATTCAAATTATGCCATGCAGTAATGCAACTGTATTCACATTACACTGCACAGTAGTGTCTTTAATAAACATTACACTACACAGTAGTGTTCCTTATTCATATTATGCCACAGCAGTACCCTTTAGACATGTTGTGCCACACAGTAGTACCCCCTTATACACAATATGTCACACAGTGGTACCTTTATATGCAATATGCCACACAGTGGTACTCTTTATACACAGGCTGAGGGGTCAGAGCGGGGAGATGGCGTGGAAATAGATGACTGTTATTAGAGCTTATAAAAAAGGCCAATAAACATTACTTGTCTTGCAGCTAGGTCAGGCTTAGGCAGAGGGAGGAAGGGGGAAGGGGCACATTATAATTCAACTATTAAATTATATAAAAATTAATTATTCTTTAATAGTTGAATACTAATATCCCCCTCCTCCCTCTGCCTAAGCCTGACCTAGCTGCAGGACAAGTAATGTTTATTGGCCTTTTTTATAACCTCTAATAACAGTCATCTATTTCCATGATATCTCCCCGCTCTGACCCCCCTCAGCCCTGTCCCTCCATGACAAGTTCTTACTGTATATGTGGTAAAGATGTGTGGGAGCTAGAAGGTGCCGGGGTTGACTGCAGTGGCAGAGTGCATTCACACTTCCGGGAGCTGCAAGGAGCTGCGGCTAACTGAAGAGGCAGGGCTGGGACAAATGGTGTGGAAGGTGGAAGGAGCCAGTGCTGACTGTGAAGGGAGAGCTGTGACAGAGGTGCGGTACCTGGAAGACCAGTTCTGCCAACAGGACCCTGCTTCTCCCACACCACCAGTTACCCTGCTTGGCACCTGCAAGCTGTCCCCTCCAGCCAGTGCTGAACCACTGAGATTGGCGGCCCTGTATATATATATATATATATATATATATATATATATATATATATATATATATATATATAAAAGCAGCAAATAAGGGCGGCACTGGGAGACTTTTCAATGGCGTGAAAAATGTACAAGTGCTTTTATTTGACACTGCAATAAAAGCACTTGTACTTTTTTCTCCCAGTGCCGTCCTTATTTGCTGCTTTTACATTGTGGAGATTTCACAGGAGGAGAAGGCACGGGAGCAGCTGCTTGAACGCTGGGGAGCGTGAGGAGTGCCGGGTCATATATATATATATCAAGGGGCCCAGACCATGCACTCTCTAAGTGTTAGCCAAACCTCTGTGGGAGCTGGAAACACCCCTAAGCATGGGCCCCTACCACTGCATAAGGCTCGGTGGGCCCTTCATGCCCGAGTCCGACACTGCATCTATCTGTCTGTCTGTCTGTCTGTCTGTCTGTCTGTCTATCTATCTATCTATCTATCTATCTATCTATCTATCTATCTTAAAACAAATATTGGCATATAAGACTACAATTACACAGACTGAAATATAGGTTGAGCTTCATATGCATGCTGAATTTAATATTGAATTAATATTACAGACTTACAGTATACAGAAGTATCTGGAGATAATTAAATATGCAGTTCTGGTATATTGGTATATACACCGATTGAGAAACAGAGATGTTAAATAGTTAAGTGAATAGTTAAACAAAAAGGTTCGAGAGACAATTTTATATATTTTTTATGAATTTTACATTTAGTAGTAAAGGTTGTTAATATTATAAACTATAAACACTGTAGTCCTGGTTCTGAGCTTCGGCTGTGTGCCATGTATATTATTAATGTGTGCTGTGTGTCTGCTGTCTGTAGCCTGCATACGGTATGCATAACTCTCCCACTTTAGAAAATAGTGGGGAAGATGTATTAACCTGGAGAAGGCGTAAGGAAGTGATGAACCAGTGATATGTGCAAGGTGATAAAGGCACCAGCCAATCAGCTCCAATGTAAATTAACAGTTAGGATCTGATTGGCTGGTGCCTTTATCACCTTGCACATATCACTGGTTTATCACTTCCTTATGCCTTCTCCAGGTTAATACATTTACCCCAGTATTCATTTGCTAGCACACACATCATCATTATTATCTCAATTGCACCAGCCCTTTGCTGTGTGCAAACTCTGACTAGGCCTAAAAACAGTGTGCACCCACTCTGCTGACATCAGTAATTTAAATACGACTACGGAACACCCATGACATGCCAGGAAAAGTCCTATGATATTGTGTTTCATGGTGTGGTCTTTACGCCCACTTTATGGAAATCTCACAGTGTTTAGCTGTGTACACACTGGAGTGACATATTGGAACCTGGGTACACATTGAGCGCTGTTAATGAAGGACGGAACGATCACTGTTCCATCCCTTATTAGCATACATGGTGTCGCTAGCGTGCAGGCACATGTATATTGGGCATACACACTGCCCAATATGCACCGATTTGAGCGATATGTCATGACATATTGCTCAGTGTGTACCTAGCTTCAAGGCTCACAGATGTCAAACAATCTGTTCAGTTGGCGCACGCACAGATTGTTTAGCAATTTCACCCATGTGCAGATATGAAAAATTGCTGCAGACCTAGGGGGTCATTCCGAGTTGTTCGCTCGTTGCCGATTTTCGCTATACTGCGATTAGTCGCTTACTGCGCATGCACAAGGTTCGCATAGCGCATGCGCTTAGTTATTTTACACAAAAGTTAGGTATTTTACTCACGGCATAACAAAGTTTTTTCCATCGTTC
Organism: Pseudophryne corroboree; assembly: GCF_028390025.1. Taxonomy (NCBI): domain Eukaryota; kingdom Metazoa; phylum Chordata; class Amphibia; order Anura; family Myobatrachidae; genus Pseudophryne; species Pseudophryne corroboree. The sequence goes on along the minus strand of NC_086444.1, from coordinate 446,133,197 downwards.
TGGTGATCGGAGTGTGATTGACAGGAAGTGGGTGTTTCTGGGCGGAAACTGACCGTTTTCTGGGAGTGTGCGGAAAAACGCAGGCGTTTCAGGGAAAAACGCGGGAGTGGCTGGAGAAACGGGTAGTGTCTGGCCGAACGCTGGGTGTGTTTGTGACGTCAAACCAGGAACGAAACTGACTGAACTGATCGCAGTGTAGGAGTAAGTCTCGAGCTACTCAGAAACTGCTAAGAATTTTCTATTCGCAATTCTGCTAATCTTTCGTTCGCAATTCTGCTATGCTAAGATACACTCCCAGAGGGCGGCGGCTTAGCGTGTGCAATGCTGCTAAAAGCAGCTAGCGAGCGAACAACTCGGAATGAGGGCCCTAGTGCAGAGTAATGTCTGTGTGACTCAGAATCAGGGCCTGTGCCTTGATGAATTCCACAAAAAAGTCTGGAGAATGCAATCACATTACGTAAGGGGCATATACATGGGGCGATTTTTGCCTGTTTTCTAAATGATCTGTCTAGATTGCTTAGAAATTAAGCACGGATCACCCGCTCAGATCTTTAGCACATGTAGGCAAGATCTAGTTAGATCTCCTAGCATGTGCATAAAGAATACTGGTTAGCACAGATCGCTCTGCACACATTTTATGTGTGTATAGCGATGTGTGTTAACCTGGATCGCTTATCAAAAGTCGCCCCCTGTGTATGCCCCTTTAGTATCTATGCAAGGAGTTCTCCGTTCTAGAGCACATTTCATAAACTGATCAGTATGTAGAAGTTGCAATAGTCAAAATTACAATAGTTTGGAAGTTACAATAGTTTGAATCAAATAAATGTTTATGGTAAAGAAAAGCAGTATCCATTAATACACAGGTTCTCAAACTCGGTCCTCATTACCCCCACACAGTGCATGTTTTGCAGGTAACCCAGCAGGTGCACAGGTGTATTTATTACTCACTGACACATTTTAAAAGGTCCACAGGTGGAGCTAATTATTTAACTTGTGATTCTGTGAGGAGACCTGCAAAACATGCACTGTGTGAGGACCAAGTTTGAGAACCTGTGCATTAATAGATCGGTATTTAATGGGTAATCCACTTATGGATCATTTAAGGATTACGTAGAGTACAACAACTATTACAATTACTATGGGGTAATTCAGGTTTGGGAGCAAAGCAAAAAAAGAAAGAAAAAAAAGGGCGTTTCTTTACATCTTGGTAAAACCATGTTGCACTGCAGTGTAAAAATAAAGCTGTATGCAAAACAAGGAATGTATTTCCAACCCTTGTGTTGCAACATTTGTCCAGGTGTAAAGTTACATAGTTGTTGTTTTTTTAAAGCCAGCTCCTGTGTAATTATAGTAAAAAAAAAAAACAAGAATGATCAGGCGCCTATCAGTATACCCAGATACCTGCTGCTTTTCTATGGGTATACTCAACCCAAAACAAGCAAGAAATATATATACAAGGAAGAAAAGTGCTGGTATATGGTAAATTTATCTTACTTTTATTTTTCTCAAAAAGACATTATCTACAAAGTTCATACAATAAAATATATAGAGAAGAGCATCAGCCGGCCGGCATTCTCTACAATTTCATACTTGCTGTATAACACAATTAAAAAGCTCAGTCATCAGAATGAAATCACCAACAGGTGTATATCCAGTCCTGAATTAGTATTGAGTTTGGTGTGTAGCAATAATGAACAATATAGATAGCAATTGGTCTCCCACAATTAAGTGGTTGGCAACAGTTCACAGCAATTTGCAATTATGAGTGATACATACCCTCCAACGTGACCCGCCCCACTAGGTACAAAATGCTCTGTTTCTGGACTTCCCTCTTAATTTTTTATTGCCATCACCTGTGAAGAAACAGCTTTCCTATCATTCAACTAGTTCAACACAGGTGATGGAAATCATAAATTAAGAGGGAAGTCCAGAAACAGAGCATTTTGTACCTAGTGGGGCGGGTCATGTTGGAGGGTCTGGTGATATAGAGGTTAGGAGAATTACTGTATATATGCAAAGGTGTATTTACCACTTTCATGGAATTGATGACACTCACTGTCCTCGCGGCCACTGGTGCTAATATCCTTTAAAGGCGGCCGTATCCAGAGGATTATTTGTAGCACAAATATTTTTTTATCTCGCTCTCCACTTCACCTCTTTATTTGATTGTGTTGTATCCCTTTACGGGACAATATTCACCGTTGCCAATGGATTGCTACACTCCATTACAGCAGTAACTGATGAAAGCATTTGTAGCGCTATTTGTGACAGTCCTCTGCTACCTGTGTATGCTATATCCTGCAAGGTAGCTGGCGGCTGGAATGCTCACGCTGCACACAGCGGCTGGGCACACACTGTTCCCCGGGTCGGCCTTAAGCTTATCCGTCTGTGCTGCGGCCCTGCGCTTTCAGTGCTGCCAATCTGTGCTCTCTCCGAAAATGATGTGGTGACATGTTTCCCCACGTGAACGATCATTGGCGGCTTCCTCAGACTAACAATCCTAATGCTCCTGTGTAATTAATGCTTACTTTTTCTTTTTCTTTTTTTTTTGTCTGAAGAAATTTTATTAGAGAAGATTTTCAATACAGAGCATACACAACATTATGAAAACAAAAAAGCCAATAACACATTAGCAGCATGTCTGTAAACCATAATACATGGTAGTAAAGTGATAATACTAAAAAACATGAAAGTTAGAGATAAAGAGAAAATAGGGGAGATAAGAAAGAGAGGAGATAGAGAAAGAGTGAAACACAGAATAGGGGAGATGCTGACCATTAGTCTTTCAGGGAAGCTGTAGAGAACCTGCGCATACTTCTGTACATTTTTAACTAAACAGTAGGCAGACATTTAGAAAAAAGAAAAACAGAATAGGTTCATGTGTATGGTCTATTCTTAGACAAATAGCCCTACCCGGGCTATGTCAGGAGGGCTTGGTTTCAGCATTTCACAGATTCTTAACATCAGAGAAACTAAACAATCACACATTACAAGGCAAGGCATTCCGGGAGGCAGTACAGGAGGAATAGTAATCAAACCACGGTAGCCATTTCAGTAAAGGGGATTGGGGAGCTAAGGAATATTTAATGTTCATAGTTTCCATTTCGAAATTGCGCTGTATTGACGCTATAATTTTGGATAAGCGTGGTGGATCCGTTCTTTTCCAATATTGAGCGATTGCAGCCCTGGTGGCTATGAGAATATGGCCTATAACATAAGAGTATTCAGAGGGTACATAGGGAGGGAAGTAATGCAAAAGAACAATCTCAGGACAGTGGGGGAGGATCACCTTCGTGACCTTTTCAATTAGTCCAAAAACCTCCGTCCACAATGGCCTAATAACTGGGCATGTCCAAAATGTATGTATTAAAGTACCTTCTAATCCACATTGTCTCCAACAAAATTTAGAGGAATCTGGCCAGATCCTATGGAGTTTATCAGGTGTGTGATAGAGGCCATGAATTAATTTGAACATCATTTCAGTGTGATTGATGCACCGAGACATTTTAAAAATATTCATAAAAATATTTTCCCATTCCTGGTCTGTCAGAAGAATATTAAATTCTGACTCCCACCGTGTTTGAATATGTAATTTCACATCATTGAGCGGAGAGAGGAGAGTAACATACCACTGAGATATACCACCTTTGTGGTGTATGGAGGAAAAGTTACTCAAGATATGTGGAGGGGGAGTAGGGGAGAAGAGAGGATCAGGTATATTCGCCATAATCCAGTGTCGAATACGTAGATATTTATAAAAGTCCTTTGATGGTATCAAATGTTGGGATTGTAGCTGTTGGAAGGTTTTAAGCCCTGATTTATCATTCAAGTCCTTGACCAGCCGAACCCCAAGCTCCCGCCAGTTCCGCAAAAAAAGGTCTGGGATCAGTTTGGAAATCGCTAAAATGGATAGGTGCGAAGAGGGCAGCGGGCAGTCGCCCAGATTAGTGACCAATCCGTCCCAAACCTTAAGAGAGTTAGTTATACTCCTCATAAGTTTGGTAGAGGGGGGTCTATGCGAAGGTTTGACCCAGATTAAATCAGGAAGAGGAAATTCAGAGCACATATGTCTTTCAATATCTACCCAGGGTTTTACGGACTCTGTCCGGAGCCAGTCCCTCAACTGATCAAGGAGACATGCATGTTGGTAAAGTTCAAGGTTAGGGAATGCGAGACCCCCGCTACTTTTGGATCTAAACAAGCGGGTTCTAGCTATCCTGGGTTTTTTACCTTTCCAAATAAAAGTAGACATGACAGAATAGAATTTGTTAAGGAGATCAAACGGGACTAAGTAAGGTATGGCTCTAAACAGGTAAAGAATTTTAGGGAGGAGCATCATTTTAATTGATGAAAGTCGCCCTAACCAAGAAATTTCATAGTTCGTCCACTGTTTAGTGAGGGTTTTGAAGTGGCCTAAGAGAGGAAGGTAGTTACAATCCACCGTGGAATGTGAACTGGGAGGGATCTTGATCCCAAGGTATTGGAGGGAAGAGTCTTGCCAGGCGTAGGGATATGTAGATTGTAGGGATTGGAGTGGGATCGGCTCAATGTCGAATGCCAATGCCTCAGTTTTAGCCGTATTCATTTTATAGTAGGAGACTTTGGAGTAGTCCTGCAGAATATCGTGGATAGCTGGGAGAGAGGATTCAGGTTTAGTTACAAACAGCAGGACGTCATCTGCAAACAGGCAAATCTTATGTTGCGTGGGACCTATGTAAACTCCGCTAACCAGGGTAGACGCCCTAATTTTCTCTGCTAGAGGTTCTATTGCTAAAATGAAAATTAATGGTGACAGTGGACATCCCTGACGGGTGCCGTTGGTGATGGGGAAAGGATCGGACAAAAACCCATTACTGAAAACGCGCGCTGAGGGATGTGTATATAGGCATAGGACATTCTGTAAAAATTGTCCCGTGAACCCAAACCTGGCAAGAACTTCTGACATGTATAACCAATGAATCCTGTCAAAAGCTTTCTCCGCGTCAAGGGAGAGCAGTAATAAGGGCTCCCGCGCCGCGGAGCGAGCCTCCAGAAGAGAGAAGACTCTCCTGGTATTGTCAGGGGCTTGGCGACCAATAGTAAAACCCACTTGATCTTGATGAATCAATGTGGGGATCAACGGATTCAGTCTATTTGCAAGCAGTTTGGCATACAGCTTAATATCTGTGTTCAAAAGTGCTATGGGTCTATAATTTGTGCAGAGAGACGGGTTCTTGCCAGGTTTGTGAATCGTTATTATCTGTGCCTCCAACATTTCTCTTGGGAAAGGGTTAGAGGAAGCGTCATTGTACAGATTAAGAAGAAGTGGGGAGAGTGAATCTTGGAAGGTAATGTAAAAGAGATTAATAAACCCATCTGGTCCGGGGGCCTTGTCTTTTTTGAGGGCTTTCAGGGAAATCTGAAGTTCCCTCTCCGTCCAAGGTGTGCAAAGTGTGGAAGCATCATCCGGGGAAATAGAAGGCAAATTAATGGAATCTAGAAAGGACCGTATAAGCTGCAAGGAAGGTTGCGGGGTGAGGGAATCATGTTTGAGATTGTACAGTTTTCTATAGTAAAAGGCAAATTGGTTTGCCATATCTTTAGGGTTCAGGGACAGCGATCCATCTGGGTTTGTCAAGTGTTTAATTCTGTTGATAAGGTTTTTCCCTCTGAGTTTCCGCGCCAGTAATTTACCCGCCCTATTACCTAATGTGTAATATTTTTGATTTAGGTTGGAGACTGCTCTTTGTACGTGCAAAAGGTAGAGACTGTTCAGTTTCCTCTTTGCTTCAGTCAGAGACGCGAGGGTGAGATCATCGGCAGGGGATTGTTTATGTTTAGCTTCTAACGTCGTCACCTCCAACTCATAAGCCAACTGAACTTCCCGGTCACGGCGCGCTATGTGAGCTGAGGCATGAATAGCTGCCCCTCTCAGGACTGCTTTAAGGGCACACCAATGATTAGAAATAGAGGTATCAGCGGGGCTATTGGTGTCCAGATAAGAAGACAAGGCCTCTCGTAATATAGAGACTCCATCCTCATCTTTCAAAATGTAATCCCGCAACCTCCAAGAGCGTGTTGTGGGGATAGGCGTTTTGTATGACCAAGACCAAATTAAAGGTGCATGGTCTGACCACGTAATCGGCAATATTTTGACGTTAGGAATTGATTGTAATGTCCATTTATCCGTCAGGAGCAAATCGATCCTAGAATAGGATCTATGTACTGCCGAATAAAATGTATAGTCTCTAGCACCGATATTCCTGACTCTCCAAGCGTCATATAAATCGAATTCAGTTAGTAGGTGTGAGAAAGAGGAGGCCAGGGCTTTGGCTGCGTTAGCAGATTGTTTATCAAGTTTCGAGGATTTGTCTAGATTAGGGTCAGGAGCTATATTAAAGTCACCCATCAGAAAAATCGCACCTTTCTTGACACTATACAGCTTTTGAAAAAAGGATTTCAGGAACCGGGGTTGATTGGAATTAGGGGCATAAAGGGAGACCAAAGTGACATACTTAGTTCGCAATTTCCCCACTAGAATCAGATATCTGCCATTGCCATCTACCCACTTACCCTCCAATTGGAAAGAGCACGATTTATGGAAAAGGATAGCGACACGGTTCCTCTTAAACGGCCCACAGGAGACATAGTGAGCTATGTAATTGGTATTGGAGAACTGAGGAGGAGAGTGCAGTGGGAAATGGGATTCCTGTATAGCCACTACGTCCGCCTTTTGATCAGCAAAATATTTCAGGGCCAAGCGCCTCTTATGGGGTGAATTGAGCCCTTTAACATTAAGACTTAAAAAGGTGGCCATGTGAGAGGGTATGACAGGGTGATACATAGCACAGCGAAAAGCAGCAGTAACACTTGCATAAAAATATAATACATAGCAGCACAGTCTTCTAAGGAAGAAGAAGTAGAGTCAGCATCCGTAAAGAGAAGAATATGAGAAGAGAAAACAGAACAAAAAATAAAACAAGGGAGAAAAACAGAAATAGCATCCATAAAGGAGCTAGAGATCCCGTCACATGGGTATCGTGACGGACAGGTGTGGGTGGGTGGCGTATCAGCCAAAATTACCCACCGTCGCCTCCAAACCAGAACATACTTAGCAAGTGATTATCAATCGCAAAAATAGATAAGATAAATAAATAAATAAGGTCATCCTAAAATAAGGAGAAATGGACGTTTGCTATCTATTTGATACAGGAACAGTTCTACCTCAATCTAAGTTTTAACTAAAACATTGGAACATCAGACGAAGAACATAGCCTATAGTATAATGAACACATAAACACAGATAAACCTGTAGGGGAAAAAACAAAAGCTAAATAATAGCTATCTTATGGTTATTCCAAGGTGATTCTCAGCCCGGAGCCAATGTCCAGTCTTGGGCTATTCGTTTCGGTGATGTAGCGGGGGGGACAGGTTGTATATCGAGAAGGATGTCCCATTTTTTCAGGATTTTAGGCCCATCCTCAGGTGCGGTGATGATGGTGGTAATACCATTACGTAGCACGATCAGCTTAGTAGGGAATCCCCACTTATATTGGACTGCAGCTTTCCGTAAGGCTGACGTAATATCGGAGAATGAACGCCTTTTAGCCATAGTCGCTGGAGACAGATCCTGGAAAAGTTGAAGAGAATCCAAACAAGTCGCCGTAGGTGAAGAGGGCAGTGCTGCACGCAAGATCTTTTCCTTAATGTGAAAAAAATGAACCCTGAGAAGTGTGTCCCGGGAGGCCTGAGCAGGTGCTTGCCTAGACTTTGGGAGTCTATGGATCCTGTCGATCAGGAGATCAGATAGCGAAACATCAGGTAGCAATTTATGGAAAAGATCGGTGGCGTATCCATAAAGGTCAGCATTTGAAACATCATCGGGGATGCCTCTTATTTTTATATTATTCCTACGTGAGCGGTCCTCTAAATCTGTAGTTTTGTCTCGGATGTTAGCGACTTCCTCTAGGAGAGAGTCGTGTGCAGTAATCAAGTCATTATGTGATGTTACCAGCTCCTCCATCTTATGCTCAATGTGATCTGTCCTGTCACCGATTTCAGAGATATCAGAGCGGAGAGCCTGTATATTAGATCTAAGCTCAGATGAGATGTCAGACTTGAAAGAGGCTAACAAGGAGTGGATAGAGCGTAGCGTGACCGGGCCATCTAGAGAATCCATATCAACTTGTGCGGCGTTAGCCGGGTTGCATGTTTTTGATGAAGTTGATTGAGATGTTTGAGCCAGAGTCGGCGAGGGAAGGGATGCGCGGGGCTTGCTACCTGAGGAGGAGGACCCAAAGAAATTCACTTGTGAAGCAGATTTAGACCCCTTCGACTTCTTTGGAGGCATGTCGAGATGTCCCGAGGGGGATTAGTAGATCATATAGGTAAAAAGAGGATGACCGTATCGAGTGGTTATTCAGGCAGGAAGCGACGGTAAGGTAGACATGGTGTTAGAAGGACATATCCTCACGGGGGAGTCGCACCATATATGCTGTAGTTGTTAGCAATGGGTGTAAGACTACGTGATTCTGGGAATTCAGATTATATGTACGAGGGAACAAAGCAGGGGCACGGATCGTATGCTTCCTCCCCAGTCCCGCAATTCAGAGCTCCCAGCCTGGGCCAGCCAGCAGTCAGGGTCTTCCGTGCAGGGGCTTATAAATACCCAGGGAGACTCTGTGGGGTGATTCAGGTGGAGGGTAACTGGTGTACAGTACACGTATTCCCTTACTTTTTCTTCATATATCCAGTCTACAGTATAAGTAAAATATTGTTCATGAGATTTACTGCTGTTATAGATTATGGATTGTAGCTCTGTTTTATATTCATAGCCTTCTCCAGACCCCCTCTAATAGCCCTGAAAAAGCTTTAATGAAGCGAAATGCGCATTGGCAGCAGTGCTGTGTACTGTCCTGACGGTATGCAGTTATATTACTGACTGTCAGAATCCCAGCGGTCAAAATCCTGATGCCGAAATCCTGACAGCTATTAAAATGCTGACGGTCTGAATCCTGACCGCTGACCAGAAACCCCACTTGGGTGGTGGTCCACGCCACCACCCGACGGGGAATAGAACCTTGTGGCGACCGAAGGCTGAAACCGGGCCCGAGTGCAGCAAACCTGCAAGGAGACAGGCTGCGCTCGAGTTTGGGATTCTGGCTGTCGGGATTCCGTCGTCTGTATTTCGACCATCGGGATCCTGTCAGTCAGGAATCCATACTGATCCCATCCAGACAAATATTATATGATTATTAATGTATAGAGATCATATCCAGCCAACCCTGAGTCTAATGGTTTATTATAAAGCAGACCTCATGCAAAAGGTGTAATTATAGCACCATTTGGCCAACATACAGAGAAACATATGCTAGAAATAATAATAGTGCAAGCCTGTATGCACAGGGATTATGCAGTTCAATAACTAGATTTTCATGATTGATTTTGAGGCAGGAATTGTGACTGATAACATATAACAAATGTCATGAGCACATATAACCTATAAATTGTATACAGTGTCAACTGTCCAAATATAATGGATCACTGCTAAATATAGCATAGATACGAAAAAAGTATGTGTGTGTGTATATTATATGTATTGCTTTGTGACATCTATAATAATTGCACATAGAAAAGGTGGATACAGGCTATAAGTGCTTAAATGTCTATATATTGAGTCTTGTTACCAAGATCTGGCCCAGCTGTAGGGAGAAATATATGTGTGTAGCATTATATTGATCTTCAGAACATACCCCCTCTACGCACTATCCTTTTTTGAGCCACAAAAACCTATACTAGTTCATATCACAAGTATCTCCAAGATAAAAGTATTATAGGTATAAATAAAATAAATTTTGGTGCATTATAATAGTAGCACCTATAATTAATAAGGAACTACTGATACATACTGTGAAGAAGTATAAAAATCTGATGCAACATGATACTATCATGCAGAATGACAACTGCACTGCACTGACATATTGGAGTGAAACAAATGTATCACTTTGATAAAAACCCAAGGCTCTAGAGCATGGGTCTTCAACCTGCGACCCTCCAGCTGCTGTGGAACTACACATCCCAGCATGCCCTGCCTCAGTTTTAGCATACCTTAATAGCAAAACTGTGGCAATGCATGCTGGGATGTGTAGTTTCACAGCAGCTGGAGGGCCACAGGATGAAGACCCATGCTCTAGAGAGATTTGTTACAATCACCTGTTACTAATATAACCTTTAAATTGATAATCTACACCGGAGCTATAAAACAGACTGCTGAGAACTGAAAACTGAGTATCTCATAAAAAAAAGAAATACAGTATCAGCAATTATCTTGAATAAAGACAGTACACGGCTTTGTGGTTTTAAAACAAACTTTAGTTACACAAACATATTTTGTTTTTTCTTTTCTAAACATTATTCCGTGTCTATAATTTGCTTATACTTCGCTTGATATTGCCCCAAATGGGGAATATATGATCCATCATATGGGATTACAAATAAAATAAAATATATATATCACATACGGGTATTGATACCTCTTAATTTTAAATGTTTTGGAATAAAATATAAATTTTAATTAATAAATGTACAAAAAATTCTGCACAAGAGTGCGCCCTATTTGAACCGATTTTCATTCCTCTGTTCGTTATACCATAATTTTATTATATTTAGTAGATCCCATGACTGTGAATGTTGTGCAGATAGTCAGTGCTTGCAAAAGATACTACAACTAATAGTTTCATTGTGTCTATTGATTTATTTTCATTGATTCCCATGCCATTCTAATACCCCTTTTCCACTGCCACTAAAACCCGGATTATTGCCGTTATAACCCGGTTTGTGACTCAGTGGAAAAGGGTTGCCTGGTATGGTCACATCATATTCAACCACACCAGCAAATGCTTTATCTGATCTGGTTGCACTGGATGCGATCAGTCAGATACCCAGCGTGTACAACTGCAGGGAGATAAACTTCCTGTTGCTGCCGCTCTCAGAGGGACTGGAAAGTCGCGATAATCGCAATATTTCTGAAGTTCCTGATGTTACGATGGTGCCAACCAATGTTCCAATGTTTGGGGGAAATAATGATTTTTTTTTATTACAAATATAATTTTTTTTCTTTTTGTTTAACTAAAATAATTTTGGATAAGTTTAAATACATGTTCTTCACCTAATTCACTCATTAAAAAAATCATCAATTTCTGAGCAGTTTGTGGAAATTTTTTTTGTTAGTTAAGTGGTTAATATAGGTCCAGTGACCCCAGAATCCAACTCAGTTAATTTGCAGGGTTGGTATCGGATTGGACCTGGATTAAGGGCCAGTGTAAATGGGTAACCTGGATCATCCAACCCAGCTTCCGTTTCCAGCATGGGGAGGATGGCAATGCACCTGGCTGCTTCCTGTAGGAGGCAGGGCCAGTGATGTCAGGAGGCGGAGCTAGAGCCTCTGCTACTGCTGAGACTCCTGGCACCACTGCACCCGTGTGCAGTGTAAATGGCTCTGTCCCAGGAATAATCCGGGTTGTAGCCATGATGCAAATAGGGCTGTCCCAGGTCTAACATGGTTAGGAACTGTGTTCCAAATCTCAGGTCAGACCCGGAACTTAAGTGGAAAAGAGGTATAAGAGAAAATGAAATATATGCCCAGGAGTTAGTTTATGCTGAAGATGTATCTAAAGATCAGAAACCTAATCTATTATCCGGTTCTAAATAATTAGAAAAGTAAACAAAATATTAATAATTTCATTTTCTCATTATTTAAACAAAATGCAACACAAGCTCTACAACTTTGAGTGAATTAGGGTAAGTTGCAGGAACCATGCAATATGCCAAAGGGACTCTCACAATAAATGCTTGTCTGGATAATCATTCCTGTAAAGCATGTCTGACTTTTTCAGTATGGCTCTATAGTTAATTGTGTGGCTATTAGATAAGCTTTCATATTAAGGATTTTGCATCCCTCACCTATGAACTGCATTAAATCCAGACCTGCACTGCTTTTTTTGCTGGCACAATGTGTGTCTTATTTATACATTTAGTTCACTCCTAATATATTTCTGGTTCTTGAAATAGACCTGTGAAAAAGGGTCTTTTCAAGATGAATAGAGCACCTGGATGCTCTAAATGTATATAGAGCAGTGTGCCAAACTGTGTGCTGTGGCACCCTGGGGTGCCTCGGGACATGTGCAGAGGTGCCTTGGATTGGTGGTCCAGGACCAATTCAAATTATTTATGGTCAGTGTAATAGGCAAAACTGAAGCGAATCCTGTCCCTCACTACATGACTGAACTTAAGGATTTATGGTGCTTGCCATAAACTTGTTTCATTAGAGTGTTTCTACTGCTAAATCAGCAGCAGATGCAGTGAATTCCTGGGGCCTGTGAGGTACTGATAGATGACACTGCTGAAGCAGCATACAGTACTCCGGGTTGGGAAGGAAATTATTTATCTGTTTAGACTTTAGAGGAATGGTTTGTCCCTCTGCCCTCTACTTGAGGCGTGTGGAACATAACTGGATCTAGTTCTGCTGTGCTTGCGGAAAAGTGAACTCTGTCACTTTGTCCGGCTGTCAATCAAGTTGGCTGCTGCACTGCAAAGGACCTGGGAGAGATTTCTTACTGGCCAGTTGGACCACTGCAGAAAACAACATTTACAATGACAATGCTCATTGTTCCTAGCTAACTACCCGAAAGGAGGTGAAGAATATATAAAGAACTTACTATATGTGAGGAACACATGTCCTGAGGGTAATATTATATTATTACCTTAGGCGGTGGGCACATCTATCTTTTCCTGACACCGGGTGTGTTAATCTAATGTCTAGATAGAATTTCTGGTCACACTGCTATTTTTCGTAAGCACGTTTATACACATGCTATTTGCAATATTGCACTATTGTCAGTTTCCTACTTTCCTTACGGTCCATACACCGGGTTCCTGAGAGAGTCGGAGGAAGGACCATCAGAAGGAAAAGACCACACTACACGCTTGATCTGGTACGCATACATTTTATATCTTGTATTGGATATTATTTACACAGAAGGCGCTGAGTCCTACCCCCTTTGTATATCTTTCTGTGGACTTTGAAATTGAGTCTACATCTGAGGACTTTTATAGCAGCCCCCCTATTGGGGAAGTGTTATGAACTGTATTTGTTGCACATATATATATATATTACAGTTTATATAAGTCTTGCTATTTAGGTAGTAGCACTAATTACATCTATTTATTCAAAATTCAAGGCACACCTAACCCAGTGGCGTGCGGTGAGGTCAGTGGCTGGTGAGGCACTACAGCCATAATGTCCGCTGGATTCCTGCCGATGACCCCTACCGCCGCTGAGCCAATACCCGCTACTGCCTCTGAGCCGATGTCCGCTGCCACCGCCAATGGCTTACAAACTCGCCCACCATCAACTGACCCAGCCTTCTGACACTAATTTGCATCTCAGTCCGATGCCGCCAATGCCCGCTGCCTGCCTGCTCATCATACTTGTGATATATTGTACATTTTTATAGAAAAAATAATAATTAATGTTTGGGACTGGGAAGGGAGTGGGAGGAGGACATGAATGCAATTTTGTTGTCCAGGGCTTCCATTAACTTTATGGAGAAGGGTCTGAATGGGTTAAAAAAAATGTGTGGGGTCTCCCCTCTTAAGTATAACCAGCCTCGGGCTCTTTGAGCCGGTCCTGGTTGTTTAAATACTGGGAAAAAAATTGGACAGGGGTTCCCCGTATTTACACAACCAGCACCGGGCTCTTAGTCCGGACCTGGTTCCAAAAATACGGGGGACAAAAGATGTAGGGGTCCCCCGTATTTTTAAAACCAGCACTGGGCTCCACTAGCCAGAGAGATAATGCCACAGCCGGGGGACACTTTTATGTAGGTCCCTGCGGCCGTGGCATTACCTCCCCAACTAGTCACCTCTGGCCGGGGTTTCCTGGATGAGTGGGGACCCCTTAAATCAAGGGGTCCCCCCCTCCAGGCACCCAAGGGCCAGGGGTGAAGCCCGAGGCTGTCCCCAGCACCCATGGGCGGTGGGTGCCAGGCTGATAGCCATGTGTGTGAAAAAAGAATATTGTTTTTTGTTGTGGAACAACAAGGCCCAGCAAGCCTCCCCCGCTTGCTGGTACTTGGAGAACCTCAAGTACCAGCATGCGGGGAAATAACGGGCTCGCTGGTACCTGTAGTTCTACAAAAACAAAAATACCCAAATAAAAACACAACACACACACCGTGAAAGTAAAATTTTATTATAACACACTTACACACTCACACATACTTACCTACATCCCACGCCGGTCACGTCCACTTGTCCAGTAGAATCCAATAGGGTTTCCTGTAAAAATGAGAGAGAGATTACTTACCTACATCCCACGCCGGTCACGTCCACTTGTCCAGTAGAATCCAATAGGGTAGGGGGACCTGTAAAAATGAACATTATACTTACAGATCCACAGGGGAGAGAGAGAGAGACATCTGAGACAGCATAGATCAGATCACAGAAGATGAATGACATCAGAGGAGGAAGAGAAGATGAATGACATCAGAGGAGGCAGACAGAGAAGACGAATGACATCAGAGGAGAAACACGGGAGGGGCGGGGAGAGGAGAGAGAGAGAGAGCATGTGATATGTTGATGTAAAATGTATACATCAAATACCGCTAAAAATTAATAAATGCAGCATAACCCAGTAATTAGTCCAACATGATGCACAGTCAGAAAACTAGTTTTAGAAAGGAATAAATAGCCTTAATCATTTACCTCCCTTCACCTAAAAGCCACTGCTCAAGAAAATAAACACTGTGTTAATCTAACCTGCTGCTGCTGGAGAACAGAGCCGCGGAGAAGGACGGTGGGAGAGCCGCACAGATTGCAGCGGCTGTCAGGTGAGCAGAAGGACGGGAGGACACCGCTGCTGACTGTGCGGGAGCCGGCGGAGGAGGACGGTGGGAGAGCTGCACGGATTGCAGTGGCTGTCAGGTGAGCAGGAGGACGGGAGGACACCGCTGACGACTGTGCGGGAGCCGGCGGAGGAGGACGGTGGGAGAGCTGCACGGATTGCAGCGGCTGTCAGGTGAGCAGGAGGACGGGAGGACACCGCTGCGGACTGTGCGGGAGCCGGCGGAGGAGGGCGGTGAGAGAGCCGCACACACTGCAGGCCCACCGCTGCTCCCAGCTACGTCCAAGGCACTCACCGCCGGGACCCGCCGCCTCCAGCGCCGCATGTGGGTGATTGGACAAGCGGATCCAGCACTGGATCCGCTGTCCTATCACAGGTGCCTCGCTGACATGGGGGTGGTGTCCCTGTCAGCGAGGCACTTGTTTAAGTGCCGCTTTCCATATATTTTTTAATGGGCTTTTACAGCCCCGTGCTTGGCCCCGCCCCCCGCTCTGTCCCGTTCCCATTATCCACGGGAGGCACTGCTATCAGTGCCTCCCAAAGTACTTGAAGGACTTACAATTATTAGAATAAAATAAAGAAGATACTTATGACACTGAATATGTGTCATAAGTATCTTCTTTTTATTATTTTAATAATTAATCACAGGGGAGGCACTGCCTCCCCTGCCTCCCCTGACTGCACGTCCCTGACCTAACCAGCATGCCTACCACAGCATTCTGCAGTGCCATGCCATCCCATCTGGTTTGCGCTTACTGGGACCATCATTTGTTTTTCAACAAGACAATGACACCAAACACACCTCCAGGCTATGTAAGGGCTACTGGACCAAGAAGGAACGTGATGGAGTGCTGCATCAGATGACCTGGCCTCCACAATCACCTGACCTAAACCCAAGTGAGATGGTTTGGGATGAGTTGGACAGCAGAGTGAAGGAAAAGCCACCAACAAGTGCTCAGCACCTCTGGGAACTCCTTCAGGACTGTTGGAAAACCATTCCAGGAGACTAACTCATGAAGCTGATTGAGAAAATGCCAAGAGTGTGCAAAGCTGTCATCAAAGCAAAAGGGGGCTACTTTGAAATCTAAAAAATAAAAAATATTTTTTTATTTATTTAACACTTTTTTGTATACAACATAATTCCATATGTGTTCTTTCATAGTTTTGATGTCTTCAGTGTTAATCTACAATATAGATAATAATTAAAATAAATAAAAACCATTGAATGAGAAGGTGTGTCCAAACTTTTGAATGGTACTATATATATATATATATATATATATATACAGTATATAGTTATGGATATTGCTTGCCCAAAATCCCAAATGCTTTCTCTGCATTTGAACATATATCTTGATAAACATTATAATTTCTCCTACAACCTATAAACAAGGATTGGCTATTGTTCTTACATTTATATACTGTGTCATTATTGTACATATATATATTTTTTATTTTGTTAGGATGTTTTCTTAAATGTTCAACATAGTTGATTTATTGTTCACCTCAGGAATTAATGCAGATTTCAAGCTTGCATGAAATCGTACAGAAAATCATAGTTCCTCTTTTTTTTGTTTTTTACTTTTCATAAATGGTATTTTTTGTTACTAGACTGACTCATATTGATTCTTTGTTTACATCTTTTAACAAAAAATATTCTAAACCATATTCTTGAATTTGATACCTCTTGTATTCACTGCACTCTTGTTTATACTTCTTTTGTATTCTTGTTCTAGAGTTTGACAGTAGAACCTTTAAGAATAAGACATTTAGGTAATGCTTTACATTTAGGAAATAGCCCTATTTACATTCTACCCCTTTCACATTGCACAAATGACCCGGTATTGACCAGACATATTGTTGGGTCGACACGGGTCAGTGTGCGGTGTGAAAGCGCCATGTCAGAATTCCCGGGTCGCCTGACCCGGTAATTCAACCTGGGTTTTAAGAAGGGTTATTCCCAGGTTGAATACAGGGTCAGTGGCTGCGTAAATGGATTCCCGGGTCGATGCGACTTTACTAGATAGGGAGAGGCGGTGCGAAGATGAGCTCATCTCCCAGCACCGCCTCCGCTCCCGCTGTCGGCTCCGCCCCCCACCGCTAAAGCAACCGACCCGGCATATTGCCGGGTCTGGAAGCCAGCGAAAGGGATAGCAGAGTCTTCAATGCCGGATCCCACCCGGGAAGGACCCGTTTCCAATTCCCGGGTGGGATGCGGCATTGGGGATCTGAAAGGGGTATAATAAACATTTGTATTTTAGCACTGATGAAAGTCAGAGAAAGCTGTTTTGTATTTCGTTACATATTTTCTTATTAATGAATATTTAGGCAACAGGGTTGCTTGCTGTAAAGGGGGGTACACATGTAGAGATGTGTGCTTAAATTCTAAACAATCTGACCAGATTGCTTAGAAATGAAGCGCACATCGCTCCATGTGTATACCCCATAGCGATAACGATGTGTGGCGCTATCGCTGACTCTAGATTGGCCTGCATGCAGGCCAAATCTAGTCAGACCACTTATTTCACCGCTGGTTGAAGTGAGCATTTTTTTCCCCCTCGCTCAGCACACAACGTGCTGTGTGCTGAGCGTCCTCAGATGTGTGCTGAGCGATGTACTAGATCGCTCAGCACACATCTCTGGGAGAAATCTATACGTGTGTACCCCCCTTAAGTACATTGAAAAATGTAGTAATATTTTGAATAGCTTCAGTAAAAAAATTCTAGATGTCAATAGAAAACATTTGTTTCATGGCATAATTGCTACAATATTCGCTTTATACTGGTGAAAGGTGGAGATGGCCAACAATCTCTTATTTTAAGAATTAAGGGGGACATTTACTAAGCAGTGATAAGAGCGGAGAAGTGAGCCAGTGGAGAAGTTGCCCCATCAACCAATCAGCAGCTCTGTATCAGTTTATAGAATGCAAATTATAGATTTTACTTCGGAGCTGATTGGTTGCCATGGGCAACTTCTCCACTGGCTCACTTCTCTGCTCTTATCACTGCTTAGTAAATGTCCCCCTATGCCCTTTAACATGTAAAGAAAGGACCTTAACCATTAGGTATAAGTTCATAGCATAATTGTAATTGGTGAAGGGTGTATTGCTGCTACAAGGCACAGATGTGAGGGGATCTGGCAGTTCTATATCTGACTCCCTCGCCTCTTCGGCCATTCTGAACTTTTTGGTATGGAGTCTGCCAGTGTATTTTTTAAAATACAGAATATGGAGATTACTTGCTTTACTGATTTCCTTATTTGAAAAGCTTTTGGTTTGTAGGATGGATAATACACTTAGATGACAACAGACACAATCAGAAATATACTTTTATTCGAGAAAGCCGTAATCGCATTTACTAGATTTATAACTTTGTTATTTACATGGTAAAAAAGGTGATGAGATCATTATTCAACAGTTTTCACATATTACAGGCATTCAGTCATTTATATTCATAGTATGATTGTCCTGTTCTGTCTGTTGCTGGACAGAGACCGAAGAAGATTGTGGATCTTATTTTACCTGAATAGAAGAGAAATATTGTTTTATAGTATATATTAACCACAATTTTACTGAGACACATGAAATCACAAGTGTGCATATATTGTGAGATCAAAGACCTTGATGCTGTCATAACATAAGAAAAAATAATTAGAATTTACATTGGATTCCTGAATGGATCAATGTGTAGGACATTTAAAAGTAATATTGAATATATCTGTCAAAGAATTGTATTTACAATAGCTAACGTGATAACATAACAGTAGGCTATGGCATTCAGAGCAACAGAATAGGTTTATGTACAGGTGGTATTTTGGTTAAACAAAGCTCCTTATTCTTAGTTTTTAAAGCTTATAACATGAATGTATTTTCTTGTGTGGAAGAAATGTATCAATATATATATATATATATATATATATATATATAAATATAAATATATATATCTATCTAAATCTATATATATATATCTATCTATATCTATATATATATCTATATATATCTATATATATATATATATATATATATATATATAAAATGACAATGTGTCCGGCACTCCTGTAATATGGGTTACCTTTGCCCGGTGCCCTCGCAAATGAAAGGATGCAGGCAGGCGATGGCGCGGCACTCAGGGCTTGGAGAAAGAAAACAACCAGCGACAACCAAGTCTGCAACAATGTTTCAATCAATAGATTTTCATCAGGATGAAAATCTATTGATTGAAACGTTGTTGCAGACTTGGTTGTTGCTGGTTGTTTTCTTTCTCCAAGCCCTGAGTGCCGCGCCGTCGCCTGCTTATATATATATATAAGACCTGACTGGCTTATTACTTATTCATCAAGCCGAGTGCCACACCATTGCGGGACTATATTTATACATGGGTATATGTGGAGGCACCGGTGCAGCTACCTGTATTTTCCGTGGAGTGCCGGTCTGAAATTGTTATATATATATATATATATATATATATATATATATATAAAAATATATGATCTAAAAGGCAGCACACCGATGAAATATCTAATAAACGACGGTGCCCTCTACTTACCTGTATTTTTACTAGAGATGAGCGCCTGAAATTTTTCGGGTTTTGTGTTTTGGTTTTGGGTTCGGTTCCGCGGCCGTGTTTTGGGTTCGACCGCGTTTTGGCAAAACCTCACCGAATTTTTTTTGTCGGATTCGGGTGTGTTTTGGATTCGGGTGTTTTTTTAAAAAAACACTAAAAAACAGCTTAAATCATGGAATTTGGGGGTCATTTTGATCCCATATTATTATTAACCTCAAAAACCATAATTTCCACTCATTTTCAGTCTATTCTGAATACCTCACACCTCACAATATTATTTTTAGTCCTAAAATTTGCACCAAGGTCGCTGGATGACTAAGCTAAGCGACACTAGTGGCCGACACAAACACCTGGCCCATCTAGGAGTGGCACTGCAGTGTCACGCAGGATGTCCCTTCCAAAAAACCCTCCCTAATCAGCACATGACGCAAAGAAAAAAAGAGGCGCAATGAGGTAGCTGACTGTGTGAGTAAGATAAGCGACCCTAGTGGCCGACACAAACACCGGGCCCATTTAGGAGTGGCACTGCAGTGTCACGCAGGATGTCCCTTCCAAAAAACCCTCCCCAATCAGCACATGACGCAAAGAAAAAAAGAGGCGCAATGAGGTAGCTGACTGTGTGAGTAAGATTAGCGACCCTAGTGGCCGACACAAACACCGGGCCCATTTAGGAGTGGCACTGCAGTGTCACGCAGGATGTCCCTTCCAAAAAACCCTCCCCAAACAGCACATGACGCAAAGAAAAATAAAAGAAAAAAGAGGTGCAAGATGGAATTGTCCTTGGGCCCTCCCACCCACCCTTATGTTGTATAAACAAAACAGGACATGCACACTTTAACCAACCCATCATTTCAGTGACAGGGTCTGCCACACGACTGTGACTGATATGACGGGTTGGTTTGGACCCCCCCCAAAAAAGAAGCAATTAATCTCTCCTTGCACAAACTGGCTCTACAGAGGCAAGATGTCCACCTCATCATCACCCTCCGATATATCACCGTGTACATCCCCCTCCTCACAGATTATCAATTCGTCCCCACTGGAATCCACCATCTCAGCTCCCTGTGTACTTTGTGGAGGCAATTGCTGCTGGTCAATGTCTCCGCGGAGGAATTGATTATAATTCATTTTAATGAACATCATCTTCTCCACATTTTCTGGATGTAACCTCGTACGCCGATTGCTGACAAGGTGAGCGGCGGCACTAAACACTCTTTCGGAGTACACACTTGTGGGAGGGCAACTTAGGTAGAATAAAGCCAGTTTGTGCAATGGCCTCCAAATTGCCTCTTTTTCCTGCCAGTATAAGTATGGACTGTGTGACGTGCCTACTTGGATGCGGTCACTCATATAATCCTCCACCATTCTTTCAATGGTGAGAGAATCATATGCAGTGACAGTAGACGACATGTCCGTAATCGTTGTCAGGTCCTTCAGTCCGGACCAGATGTCAGCATCAGCAGTCGCTCCAGACTGCCCTGCATCACCGCCAGCGGGTGGGCTCGGAATTCTGAGCCTTTTCCTCGCACCCCCAGTTGCGGGAGAATGTGAAGGAGGAGATGTTGACAGGTCGCGTTCCGCTTGACTTGACAATTTTCTCACCAGCAGGTCTTTCAACCCCAGCAGACTTGTGTCTGCTGGAAAGAGAGATCCAAGGTAGGCTTTAAATCTAGGATCGAGCACGGTGGCCAAAATGTAGTGCTCTGATTTCAACAGATTGACCACCCGTGAATCCTTGTTAAGCGAATTAAGGGCTCCATCCACAAGTCCCACATGCCTAGCGGAATCGCTCCGTGTTAGCTCCTCCTTCAATGTCTCCAGCTTCTTCTGCAAAAGCCTGATGAGGGGAATGACCTGACTCAGGCTGGCAGTGTCTGAACTGACTTCACGTGTGGCAAGTTCAAAGGGCATCAGAACCTTGCACAACGTTGAAATCATTCTCCACTGCGCTTGAGACAGGTGCATTCCACCTCCTATATCGTGCTCAATTGTATAGGCTTGAATGGCCTTTTGCTGCTCCTCCAACCTCTGAAGCATATAGAGGGTTGAATTCCACCTCGTTACCACTTCTTGCTTCAGATGATGGCAGGGCAGGTTCAGTAGTTTTTGGTGGTGCTCCAGTCTTCTGTACGTGGTGCCTGTACGCCGAAAGTGTCCCGCAATTTTTCTGGCCACCGACAGCATCTCTTGCACGCCCCTGTCGTTTTTTAAATAATTCTGCACCACCAAATTCAAGGTATGTGCAAAACATGGGACGTGCTGGAATTTGCCCATATTTAATGCACACACAATATTGCTGGCGTTGTCCGATGCCACAAATCCACAGGAGAGTCCAATTGGGGTAAGCCATTCCGCGATGATCTTCCTCAGTTGCCGTAAGAGGTTTTCAGCTGTGTGCGTATTCTGGAAACCGGTGATACAAAGCGTAGCCTGCCTAGGAAAGAGTTGGCGTTTGCGAGATGCTGCTACTGGTGCCGCCGCTGCTGTTCTTGCGGCGGGAGTCCATACATCTACCCAGTGGGCTGTCACAGTCATATAGTCCTGACCCTGCCCTGCTCCACTTGTCCACATGTCCGTGGTTAAGTGGACATTGGGTACAGCTGCATTTTTTAGGACACTGGTGACTCTTTTTCTGAGGTCTGTGTACATTTTCGGTATCGCCTGCCTAGAGAAATGGAACCTAGATGGTATTTGGTACCGGGGACACAGTACCTCCAACAAGTCTCTAGTTGGCTCTGCAGTAATGATGGATACCGGAACCACATTTCTCACCACCCAGGATGCCAAGGCCTCAGTTATCCGCTTTGCAGTAGGATGACTGCTGTGATATTTCATCTTTCTCGCAAAGGACTGTTGGACAGTCAATTGCTTGGTGGAAGTAGTAAAAGTGGTCTTACGACTTCCCCTCTGGGATGACCATCGACTCCCAGCAGCAACAACAGCAGCGCCAGCAGCAGTAGGCGTTACACGCAAGGATGCATCGGAGGAATCCCAGGCAGGAGAGGAATCATCAGAATTGCCAGTGACATGGCCTGCAGGACTATTGGCATTCCTGGGGAAGGAGGAAATTGACACTGAGGGAGTTGGTGGGGTGGTTTGCGTGAGCTTGGTTACAAGAGGAAGGGATTTACTGGTCAGTGGACTGCTTCCGCTGTCACCCAAAGTTTTTGAACTTGTCACTGACTTATTATGAATGCGCTGCAGGTGACATATAAGGGAGGATGTTCCGAGGTGGTTAACGTCCTTACCCCTACTTATTACAGCTTGACAAAGGGAACACACGGCTTGACACCTGTTGTCCGCATTTCTGTTGAAATAGTTCCACACCGAAGAGCTGATTTTTTTGGTATTTTCACCAGGCATGTCAACGACCATATTCCTCCCACGGACAACAGGTGTCTCCCCGGGTGCCTGACTTAAACAAACCACCTCACCATCAGAATCCTCCTGGTCAATTTCCTCCCCAGCGCCAGCAACACCCATATCCTCCTCATCCTGGTGTACTTCAACACTGACATCTTCAATCTGACTATCAGGAACTGGACTGCGGGTGCTCCTTCCAGCACTTGCAGGGGGCGTGCAAATGGTGGAAGGCGCATGCTCTTCACGTCCAGTGTTGGGAAGGTCAGGCATCGCAACCGACACAATTGGACTCTCCTTGTGGATTTGGGATTTCGAAGAACGCACAGTTCTTTGCGGTGCTACTGCTTTTGCCAGCTTGAGTCTTTTCATTTTTCTAGCGAGAGGCTGAGTGCCTCCATCCTCATGTGAAGCTGAACCACTAGCCATGAACATAGGCCAGGGCCTCAGCCGTTCCTTGCCACTCCGTGTGGTAAATGGCATATTGGCAAGTTTACGCTTCTCCTCCGACAATTTTATTTTAGGTTTTGGAGTCCTTTTTTTACTGATATTTGGTGTTTTGGATTTGACATGCTCTGTACTATGACATTGGGCATCGGCCTTGGCAGACGACGTTGCTGGCATTTCATCGTCTCGGCCATGACTAGTGGCAGCAGCTTCAGCACGAGGTGGAAGTGGATCTTGATCTTTCCCTAATTTTGGAACCTCAACATTTTTGTTCTCCATATTTTAATAGGCACAACTAAAAGGCACCTCAGGTAAACAATGGAGATGGATGGATACTAGTATACAATTATGGACGGACTGCCGAGTGCCGACACAGAGGTAGCTACAGCCGTGAACTACCGTACTGTGTCTGCTGCTAATATAGACTGTTGATAAAGAGATGTCGTAGTATGTATGTATGAAGAAGAAAGAAAAAAAAACCACGGTTAGGTGGTATACAATTATGGACGGACTGCCGAGTGCCGACACAGAGGTAGCCACAGCCGTGAACTACCGTACTGTACTGTGTCTGCTGCTAATATAGACTGGTTGATAAAGAGATGTCGTAGTATGTATGTATGAAGAAGAAAGAAAAAAAAACCACGGGTAGGTGGTATACAATTATGGACGGACTGCCGAGTGCCGACACAGAGGTAGCCACAGCCGTGAACTACCGTACTGTACTGTGTCTGCTGCTAATATAGACTGGTTGATAAAGAGATGTAGTAGTATGTATGTATAAAGAAGAAAGAAAAAAAAACCACGGGTAGGTGGTATACAATTATGGACGGACTGCCGAGTGCCGACACAGAGGTAGCCACAGCCGTGAACTACCGTACTGTACTGTGTCTGCTGCTAATATAGACTGGTTGATAAAGAGATGTAGTAGTATGTATGTATGAAGAAGAAAGAAAAAAAAACCACGGTTAGGTGGTATACAATTATGGACGGACTGCCGAGTGCCGACACAGAGGTAGCCACAGCCGTGAACTACCGTACTGTACTGTGTCTGCTGCTAATATAGACTGGTTGATAAAGAGATGTCGTAGTATGTATGTATAAAGAAGAAAGAAAAAAAAACCACGGTTAGGTGGTATACAATTATGGACGGACTGCCGAGTGCCGACACAGAGGTAGCCACAGCCGTGAACTACCGTACTGTACTGTGTCTGCTGCTAATATAGACTGGTTGATAAAGAGATGTCGTAGTATGTATGTATGAAGAAGAAAGAAAAAAAAACCACGGTTAGGTGGTATACAATTATGGACGGACTGCCGAGTGCCGACACAGAGGTAGCCACAGCCGTGAACTACCGTACTGTACTGTGTCTGCTGCTAATATAGACTGGTTGATAAAGAGATGTCGTAGTATGTATGTATAAAGAAGAAAGAAAAAAAAACCACGGTTAGGTGGTATACAATTATGGACGGACTGCCGAGTGCCGACACAGAGGTAGCCACAGCCGTGAACTACCGTACTGTACTGTGTCTGCTGCTAATATAGACTGGTTGATAAAGAGATGTAGTAGTATGTATGTATAAAGAAGAAAGAAAAAAAAACCACGGGTAGGTGGTATACAATTATGGATGGACTGCCGAGTGCCGACACAGAGGTAGCTACAGCCGTGAACTACCGTACTGTGTCTGCTGCGACTGGATGATAAATAATGATATAAAAAATATATATATATCACTACTGCAGCCGGACAGGTATATATATTATATAATGACGGACCTGCTGGACACTGTCTGTCAGCAGAATGAGTTTTTTATAGAATAAAAAAAAAACACCACACAAGTGAAGTCACACGACGAGTGTTTAACTTTTTCAGGCAATCACAATATAGTATACTGCTAACTATACTGGTGGTCAGTGTGGTCAGGTCACTGGTCAGTCACACTGGCAGTGGCACTCCTGCAGCAAAAGTGTGCACTGTTTAATTTTAATATAATATGTACTCCTGGCTCCTGCTATAACCTATAACTGGCACTGCAGTGCTCCCCAGTCTCCCCCACAATTATAAGCTGTGTGAGCTGAGCACAGTCAGATATATAATATATACATAGATGATGCAGCACACTGGGCTGAGCAGTGCACACAGATATGGTATGTGACTGTCTTGTACTCCTGGCTCCTGCTATAACCTATAACTGGCACTGCAGTGCTCCCCAGTCTCCCCCACAATTATAAGCTGTGTGAGCTGAGCACAGTCAGATATATAATATATACATAGATGATGCAGGCATGCAGCACACTGGGCTGAGCAGTGCACACAGATATGGTATGTGACTGAGTCACTGTGTGTACCGTTTTTTTCAGGCAGAGAACGGATATATTAAATAAAACAACTGCACTGCTGGTGGTCACTGTGGTCAGTCACTAAACTCTGCACTCTCTTCTACAGTATCAGCCTCAGGTCAATCTCTCTCTCTCTCTCCTAATCTAAATGGAGAGGACGCCAGCCACGTCCTCTCCCTATCAATCTCAATGCACGTGTGAAAATGGCGGCGACGCGTGGCTCCTTATATAGAATCCGAGTCTCGCGAGAATCCGACAGCGTCATGATGACGTTCGGGCGCGCTCGGGTTAACCGAGCAAGGCGGGAAGATCCGAGTCGCTCGGACCCGTGAAAAAAAACATGAAGTTCGTGCGGGTTCGGATTCAGAGAAACCGAACCCGCTCATCTCTAATTTTTACTTCATTTCATCGAGTGCCGCCGGATCCAATGACTGTATGTATATATATATATATATATATATATATATATATAATCATCATCACAGTCTATCTTGACTCGTTCCATTTATCAAATGTCCACATATATTCAATTAAACTACTGTATGTTTATACTTTGTGGAATGAGTGAGTTTGGGATTATATGGGTATAATGAAAGTGTTCCATTTTATACTGGAATAACCAAGAAAGGTTTCAGAGTTCTAGGGCTGTTCTTTCAGCATTGTGCCACCCGGTAGATATTGGTTTCTTACCTTAAACAGAGTTACAGTGATGCTATAGACCAGGCTCAGGACAAACAAGGACATGAACGTTGTTGAGATCTCCCAGGGGTAATCCATGTCCCCTTCTTCCATTACACTGATTGTGATATTTGTGTTAACGCAACAGCCTAAATAAGGAACAGGCACATATTAGCTGAGATCAAAGGATTCTGATATTTCTATTCAATATTCTACAATAATATGTCACTATAAGTGACTTGTCAGGCAGATTGATAATTTACAGCACTTCACCCTCTCAATAAATCCTGCTACCCCTGAGCAATCTGAGGGAGATGTGTCAAACATTGGGGAGATATAAAGTGGCGGGAGATATAGTACCAACCAATCAGCTCCTGTCATTTTTCAAACACAGGTGATAAAAATGACAGGAGGTGATTGGTTAGTCCTTTATCTCTCGCCAAGGTTTGATACATCGCCCCTTCAGTGTGCTGCAGACACATCTCACACCACAGCAGCGAGTACATATAATCCCTCTTTGGACAACAGTGATAATCATTATATTTGTTGTTGTGTAGTACATACAATTATTCAATTTGTAACTGGTATCTAAATATAATTCTTATTCTGATATGTTGTGAAAATGTATATAGGTAATTATATCTATTTTTATTGTATTACTGTTAGCTAGCCTCCAAGTACAACATTGATCAGATGTTGCTTAGAAGAAAACTAAAATATCCTGTTTTGACATGGTGCACATTTCAGTTCCCCAAAAGGTGCTAAAACAAAACTGATAAAGAACCGCACCTATTTCCCCATGCATGCCATGTGCAGCTGCAGACATATAGTACAACACATCAGGGCTGCAAGCACCATCCATATGTCTGACTTTATATTATAGTACTTAAGTAATCAGTTTGTGATTAGTTTTCCTGGTTTTAGAGCTACAGTATATGGGTAGTTTGTGCTGCTGTGAATGATGGTGCCATAAACTATTAGGAGTTCAACATAACATTGTAGTATCCAATAGTGGAAAAAAAGAATCAAACAAAGGGGTGAATCCTGTTAGCCATGAAGGGTGCGAGTTGCGGTTGCCATGGTGTACAATGGCACCGCAACTCTACTCCCCCCCCCCCCCCCCCCCCCCCACGGCCTAATTTCACCCCGGGCTCACAGAATTTTGTACGCAGTCCTATGTAAGACCTGAGGTACGGTAAGTGTGTCATACAGCCACACTTACTCCCACCGCAAGGGAACTCTCTACTAATAGGATTGACCACAAAGGATTTCAATGTCCCTGTCACAAAGTCTCTGACATCTATCATGCAACACATTTCCAAAGTGTTGAACCTTTAGCATGGGATGTCTGGTTTTCACATTCACTGTTTTTAGTCTTTGGGAGGTAGCCAATTACCCGCTATCGATGACCGTAGGTAATTGTATCGCCTGGGGGCTATCCAATTAGCATTGATGCAGCTGGTTTCTCCCTCCGATGCCGGCAATTATCATGGATTATACTTCGGGTGCCTCAGGCACCCAAAGCATAATCCATGAGAAGCGGCTGCCGGAGCTGCGATAACACATTGGATCGATAACACATGCGATAACACATTTGTTATAGCGCATTCGTGGGTACGTTTCCACCCGATGAAAATGGCCTGTAATAGGATACCGTGATAATGACCATCGGTCATTAATCACGATATCCTGTGAAAACGGATCGTGGATACTTGGATACCTCCTAAGTATTTGTATTTTATCTTGCTTGTTTATGTTTAAAAGTCTTGGTAAAATGTATT
Organism: Pseudophryne corroboree; assembly: GCF_028390025.1. Classification (NCBI taxonomy): domain Eukaryota; kingdom Metazoa; phylum Chordata; class Amphibia; order Anura; family Myobatrachidae; genus Pseudophryne; species Pseudophryne corroboree. The sequence continues at coordinate 446,105,150 of NC_086444.1, read as the reverse complement.
AAAGAACAAGGGCCAATTTACTATAATAAAAGCATCATCTTGCCATTCACAGCTGTCTAATGATAGGCCTGCCACTACCACAGTAACCTGTTATAGTACTGTATTGCGGAGTGTGAGAAAAGGAAACCTTGTATGGCGCAAGCCTGTTTAATTGTACTTACAATCTTCAATTTCAAGCCTAACTGGACTCAACTACACTTACATTTGTTTTTTTGCTATGTATTAAACGTAAACTCCAATGCCAAGAATATAATTGTGATATAAATGAATATAAAGATCTATCACTCTATCTAAGATATATATATATATATATATATATATATATATAAACAAAGGGGATTCTCTTGGGAGCTTAACCACCACAGATATCTAATATATATGATAAAAAAAATCATTTATTCAAACAACATATTACAATATTGTCATATAAACCTCCTTGATATGAATAGATGGATCATACATGTTAGTTAAATCATACAGTCATTTGCAATGATCTATTATATAGTCACTAAATTCTCAGTTGTTAGGTGAAGTGGTTACTCTTCAACCCGAAATCACGTGTGTGATCTATTCATAAATTCGTATAAATCCAACGCGTTTCGTCCGTTAGGACTTCATCAGGGGTAAACATCAAATGATAGTATTTGCAAAATTCAATATCCCATCCTGGCAGGCCGCAAGGATGGACAATATTCAAAATCGGATAAGGCGTATTCTTTATAGGCACCACTAAGTGGAATCAACACTATTCAGTGGAATCCCTTTTGTAGTGCCTCAAGGTTCACCTCACAGCTATCGATAGCTGTGAGGTGAACCTTGAGGCACTACAAAAGGGATTCCACTGAATAGTGTTTGAACCAATCTAGTTTCCTATTCCATTATTGATGTTGAAGTCTAATATGATACATTAAAAGGGATTACATGGACCTACTTTTTTGATCCATTCCGGTCACACCCTTAGTGTGAAATCCAATTAGTGGTACCTATAAGGAATACACTCTCAGCAATTCCATGCTTTGCTTGTATTGATATACATTGGTGAAGCCACCTTGAGGCCTTATCCGATTTTGAATATTGTCCATCCTTGCGGCCTGTCAGGATGGGATATTGAATTTTGCAAATACTGTCATTTGATGTTAACCCCTGATGAAGTCCTAACGGACGAAACGCGTTGGGTTTCTACGACTTTATGAATAGATCACACACGTGATTTCGGGTTGAAGAGTAACCACTTCACCTAACAACTGAGAATTTAGTGACTATATAATAGATCATTGCAAATGACTGTATGATTTAACTAACAGGTATGATCCATCTATTCATATCAAGGAGGTTTATATGACAATATTGTAATATGTTGTTTGAATAAATGATTTTTTTATCATATGTATTAGATATCTGTGGTGGTTAAGCTCCCAAGAGAATCCCAAGGAGCCTAATTCAGATCTGATCGCAGCAGCAGATTTGTTAGCTAATGGGCAAAACCATGTGCACTGCAGGGGGGCAGATATAACGTGCAGAGATAGTTAAATTTGCGTGTGTTATTTTGTTTCTGTGCATGGTAAATAGTGGCTGCTTTATTTTTACACTGCAATTTAGATTTCAGTTTGAACACACCCCACCCAAATCTAACTCTCTCTGCACATATTATATCTGCCCCCCCTGCAGTGCACATGGTTTTGCCCATTAGCTAACAAATTTGCTGCTGTGATCAGATCTAAATTAGGCACTTGGTGCATAGGGCATGTTGTGAGTCAGGGGTGTGTGGTCTCGCGGCGTGCCCCCATTTTCGGGCAGCACAAACAGAGAGCCAGGAGCTGCACTGAGCGCGGCCATCCCCGGCTTCTCTGTGACCGGACCGGCCTATCGGCCCTGTATACACTATGAGTTTGGTGTTAGCTGTTTGGGAGAGAGCTGAGAATAGGAGAATACTAAGGTCCTGATGGACAAAGAAGTGGTTGCGGTAGAGGGGGTATCGCTCTCACATGCTACTGCTGATGGAGATTCAGGAGAACAATCCAGACAACTGCCACAACTTCCTGCACTGGATGGCGCCACTTTCCAGGAGTTGCTGCATCTGGTGACTCCCTACATCCGGAGGCAGAATACTATGCTGCATAGGGCCATCCCTGCTGACTAGAGGTTGGAGGCTATCCTAAGGTTCCTGGCTACTGGCAAGTCCCTGTCTGACCTGAAGATGGGCTCCTTTATCTCTCCTTAAGCTTTGGGCCTCATTCCAGAAACCTGCAAAGCTACTGTTCTGAAGCAGGAATACTTGAATGTAAGAAAAACACCACGCTTTATTCTTTGTGAAAGTAAAAAACTTTTTTTATTATTACAATATAAAATATGCACCGTATTGTGCACTGCAACATGCATACAATTTTTTTTTTTATTATAAAGTGAAAAATAGAACAATATGCTAAAATACAATTTAAGATTTATTACAGGCCAAGAACAATCTGGACTGCTTACAAACTGTTTAAATTGTGCAGATCATGTGTCAACAAGTTTCATCATACGCAGCGACCTCTGCGGTCTATGATATACAATATATACTTGTAGTGCAGCAACTAGAAAATCCTGAGACATCTGGAGAGTGTCACTTGGGTTTTGTACGTTAGTTTTCTTGAGATGACTCCTTGGCTTGGGTGGCAGGGGTTGGTCAGCACTTGGCCCTTCAGAATCGGGTAGGATGCTGACTGTCTCTGAGGACAATTTGACCGGGAAGTCAGGTGTTGCAGACTGTAAAATGGGAAACATGGGGTAAGTGCATGTATTTACAATTTTTTTTCTAGTTCCCTACAACTGTGGAGGAATGAAAAGTATTGCTGAGAAATTTGAAAGACACTGGAACTTCCCTAACTGTAGGGGAGCCATTGATCGGAAATGTGAGAATAACCTCACCTGCCAACAGCAGATCCTATTACTATAACTACAAGGGATTCTTCAGTATTGTTCTGATGGCCATAGTCAATGCAGATTATGAATTTATATTTGTGAACATTTGGAAGAATGGTCGAGCTTCTGATGGTGGGTCTTTTAAGAAGACAGCTTTCTACGAGAAGCTCATCTCCAAAAAACACAATTTACTGTCTGATGAGAAAACCAAGCTCAGGCTGAATTTTGTGTTCATAGCTAATGAGGCCTTCGCACTACATGAGCACATTATGAAGCCATATGCGCAAAGGGGGCTAAACAACTACAGGCTGTCATGTGCATGCCGCATTGTGGAAAATGCGTTTGGGATCTTAAGCCATTACTTCAGGATCCTCCACACAGCCATCATTCTGCATGTGGACTAGATCGACTGGGTCATCATGGCATGCTGTGTGCTCTATAATTTCTTGCCCGGAAATGCCACCAGCAAAAGCCTACGTACCCAGCTATGCAAGCTGACCACATAAAGAAAGGGATATGTGGTATTCCGTGGCAGTTGGGGTGGCACCAACTGCCTCTGCATGTGCCAAATAAGTCTGGGAGGAGTACCTGGCATTCTTTAATGGTGTGGGGGTAGTGCCATGGCAGGAAGACTGCATTAAGTAATTAAATTCAGTGGCCAATTTGGATATACTATTAAACATTGAACATGGTGTGCATGGTGTGTGTGTGTACTGTGTTTTCACTTACCAAATCTACACTGGAACTTTTTCCAACATTTTCTTCCTCTTCTCCCAGCCTTGGGTCCAGTGTGCTGAGGATAGGGCGTTGTGGATCCTGATCCAATGTAAATAACAACAGGTCAAAGTACTATAAGGTGGGGATGTGGCGATCTTCTGTCCCTGCTCCTGATAACATGGGAGGCCCTCACTTTTTGATACTCTTTCAGGAACACAGTTGTTATGTTTTGGATTTTCTTACAGATCCAATTAGCTTCCGCACACTTGTAATGAAGTTTGCTCAACTCCACCAGCTCCTGTATGGTTGCATTCTTGAGAACTTTGTTAGAGTACTCCTTTGTCTTAACCTTCCAAAGACATTCTTTTTCTTTGTACAGCTCGATGACGGACGTCTATAATGAATTGTCCTTGTCCATGACCATTTCTTCTGCAAAAATATTAGTAATAAATTTTAAAAAAGACATTAACGGTCTTAAAAAGACAATTTTAAATTATTTTTGTCTTATTCCTGAATAAAAGACATATAGTGTGTGATTTTTGTAATTTAATGGTTTATTTTTAAATGTCTAGTAAGTTTTTAACTAAGTCAATAAATTTTGTTATACTGTTTTTAGGTTGAAATGTTTACTTGTTTTTTGTTAATTGTTTGGTTGTTATTAACTAAGTTTTGAAATGTTCAATGGTGTTTTTAAACTTAACGTATGCATGATTAAGGGTGTATTATACACGTGGGCATCACTAGGCATCAGTTCACATGTGGCAATAGGGGGTGTATTATGCTTTGTGATTTTTTTTTTGTAAATTTTTTTATTCAGGAACAATAAACATATGTGATTTTTTTTATTCAGTGGCTTGTTTATTATTATTTAAATGGTCATTAATAAGCCTTGGATGGAGATAAAGTGGATGGAGGTAAAGTTCCAGCCAATCAGCTCCTAAGTGTCATTTTTCAAACCCAGCCTGTGACATGGCAGTTAGTAGCTGATTGGCTGATACTTTATCGTCATCCACTTTATCACCACCCAACGCTTAGTAAATAGACCCTTATATAGGTTTTTAACTAGTTCAGTAAAGTTTATATAAAGTTCTTAAAATGAAATATTTGCTTGTTTATATTTTTTTAATTGGTTGTTATTAAAGTTTTGAAATGCTCAATGGTGTGCTTAACTATAATGTATGCATGAATAGGTGCATTATAACCATGGGCATCACTAGGCATAATAGGCGGCACAAGTACACATGTAGCAATAGGAGTGCATTATTCACCCTGGCATCATATAGGCAGCAGTACACATGTAACAAGAGCATTATACACCTTGGCATCACTAGGCATCATATAGGCAGCAGTACACATAGCTACAGAGGTGCATTATACACATGAGCATCACTAGGCATCATATAGGCAGCAGTACACGTAGCTATAGAGGTGCATTATGCACATGAGCATCACTAGGCATCATAATGGCAGCAGCAGCACACATGTAGCAATAGGGGTGCATTATACACATGAGCATCACTAGGCATTATATATGCAGCAGCAGAAGTACACATGTATAGTAGCTACAGGCATGCACATCACTATACATACCAGACAGAAGTTCAGATCAGGGCACGACTGCACAAAAATCCTCTCCTCTGATGCTGCTGCTCACAATCCGCACAGGACACGATCCAGCCAGAAAATGGAGAAGCTGGGGGTGTCTTGGGGGCTGAGTTGACGCCAACATTGGGCAGTTCTAACGCCACTTCGTTCATCGTCCGGTATAGTGTATACACTGCACGATGTGGTAAACATCGTTAACGATATCCACAGACTGAGCAGCACGTAGGGCCGAGAAAAAGACGTGATGAACGGCTCACTAGACAGCTTGAACAATTTATCATTACGATTCAGCTCAAAATGACAAATCGTCCAAAATATTGTCTAGTGTGTACCAAGCTTAAAAGTTCCCTGACATGCATAAAACACTTGGACTGCAGCCTAAAATAATGCCTTTTAACATCTTAGTGTGCTGGTAAGACTTCTAGGGGTTTATTTACTAAAGGTTGATTTTCATCAATTTTTATCGAGATCAAATCTGTGAAAATAGATCTTAATTTATGTTTGGTTTCAGGGGCTGAAGCACACATTTACTAACAGATTATTATTTTTTTTACAAATTTTGAATGCGTGTAAATGTGTGTTTTACCCCTGAAAGTAAAATGTCGATTTAGGTTGATTTCCATCAATTAAAATATAAAATAAATAATAAAAAATTATGAAAATTGACCTATGGTGAATATACCCCCTACAGTAGCATTTTCATGTCTTATTGTTTTCTTTGTGCTCATGCAAGTGAACCAACACCTTTTCTGTGGCCTGATTTTAGATTTTACTGGACAGTCTTGTTTTAGTCAGTGCAAACTTAACTTGGAAAATATATCTTCTATGGGAATACGGGTGTGGTATGGAAGGTAGATAGTAACTAGGTCGACAGTGTCTAGGTCGACCACTATTAGTCAACAGTAACTAGGTCGACAGGGTCTTTAGGGCAACATGGTCTAGGTCGACAGGTCAAAAGGTCGACATGAGTTTTTTATGTGTTTTTGGTGTTGTTTTCTTCGTAGAGTGACCAGGAACCCCAATTAGTGCACCGTGTCCCCTCGCATGGCTCGCTTCGCTCGCCTTGCTTCGGGCAGGTTACCATTCCCAATTGTAGTCCACGTGGATTGTTAAGTATGAAAAGGTTCAAAAAAGGAGAAAAATTGTGAAAAACTCATGTCGACCTTTTGACCTGTCGACCTAGAACATGTTGACCTAGAGACCCTGTCGACCTAGAAACTCTATCAACCTAGTTACTGTCGACCAATAGTGGTCGATCTATATAGTGTTGATCTAGTTACTGTTGACCTAGAAACCAGATCCTGGGAATACATACAATATCCTGGCCCCCGGGATGCCAGCTGGCAAAATACAAACAATGGCATCCCAGGGATTAAAATCCCAACAGCTGTCTAAAAGCTAACCTAGCCCTGATCCCCCTCCTCCAACCCTAACCCACCTTTTCTGCAGCCTGATCTTAAAGGGGCTTACACACGGTGCAATATTTCTACCGATATGGGCTATATAGTCCATATCGGTAGAAAACACAGTGCATATCGCACCGTGTGTAAACACCTTGCGATGCCGATGCATCGTCCCGCAGGATCCGCATCGCAAGGAAAAATAGTGTGTGCAGGCAGGCTCGATATTGGCTATATCGGAGGTTCATGCCTCCAGACACAATATTGTCAATATTGGCTACCACACCGTGTGTATGCGGTACAACCCCCCTCCCTCCCACAGCCTAACCCTAATCCTCCCCAGCGATGCCTAACTTTCCCTACCATGCATCCTAACTGCAACTCTCCCTGGGGTTGCCTAAGCCTAACCCCCTCTCCAGCCCCCACAGCATAACCCTCCCCCTGCTGCCTAAACCTAACCTCTACTGTCCTACGGCTGCTCACCAGTGAAAACTGTGGCTCAATTGGGATTTCAGCGTTTGGCATCCCAGCGCCTGCATTGCTATCCATGTCGGTGTCGGTATTGTGAGTAGTTTTGGGATGCATTCTGACTGCCGGGATGTCGAACGCTGGCATATTGACTGCATCTCCTTCTATGATTTATTGTAGTAGGCCAGATAACAATGTCTGTATGAATTGCATTTCTGTCATTTTTGTAAGGCATTTATGATTGGAATTGGTTTATTGAGTGCTTTAAACACTTGAGTGGTATGCCTGGAAAATTTCCGGGGCCAGCTGCGCTGTGCAGACTGGTAACCCTGTAATTTTTTTGGGGCATGGCACTGCTCCCCCTCTTTCCTCTTTGTACTCTGCTTGGCCGTTGAACTTTGAAGAATGACGCGATTGCGTTGTGATGTCATGATGCGATCGCGTCATTCCTCAAAACTCTGCCAGCTGAGCAGAGTACAAGGGAGGAAGGCGGGAGAGGATTTCAGCGCTGGTGGGCTAGAGCCCACCAGCAAATGCTACCTAGGGGATGGCCATTGCTGGGTTATCCATCGATGGTCACCATAAATGGATAACCTTGATGTTGTAAAACCATCTGGAATGGATCCATCGATGGTTTTACCCATCGATGGTCATCCCTGCTTTATAGTACAAATGCCAGGGGGTGTGGCTTAGTGAGTGTCAGGGGGTGGAGCCAAGCTCTGGCCCTGACACGTTGAGAAAAAGAAATAAATAAATTCGATAGCACTGAGCCATCGATGGCGGGAAACCATCTGGTTCTCCCCCATTGATGGTAAAAGTATTCAACATTGGTCATAGACCATCAATGATTTTGAATCATTGATGGTCGATGGCCATCCCTAGCTACCCCTAGGCAATAAGCATTCTCTAAGGCAGAGGTTCTCAAACTCGGTCCTCGGGGGCCCACACAGTGCATGTTTTGCAGGTAACCCAGCAGGTGCACAGGTGTATTAATTACTCACTGACACATTTTAAAAGGTCCACAGGTGGAGCTAATTATTTCACTTGCGATTCTGTGAGGAGACCTGCAAAACATGCACTGTGTGTGCCCCCGAGGACCAAGTTTGAGAACCTCTGCTCTAAGGCAACGAGCATTCCCTGTGGCAATGAGCATGGATCCGAGCATAAAACCCCTGGCAAAAAGCATGACACAGTGCATGAAACCCCTGGCAATGTGCATAAAACCCCTGGCAACGCACAGGTAAAAAAAATTAAAAACCTGCCCTGGGAGCTGTGGCCAAACTCCAAAAAGTCACAACTGAAGGGGTTAATATGAAACAATAAGCAAGTCATGGTGATCAGGAAGTGAATTGTTCCTGTTATGCTCTGGGATCTTTAACATGGTTGGAAGCAGTATCATAAAGCAGATATGCATTGACTAGATTATTTTGGTTTCCCAGCACATGTTGAATTTTATTTTGCACTCCAGAAATAAAACTTCAATCCATAAGCAATTACCAACACTTAACACAAACCCTCTACTAGTTAGCAAATCTCGTTCTCAGTGAATTTTTCTTTACAGAGTTTATTGCAGCATCAAACATTTTACAAACACACAGTCCCCACATTTCCCATCACAAAAGAATCACAAGTGCACATGTGGGTGAAGATAGGTTTCGGGAGAGGAAGAACATGGAACACAAGCAGGAAATGACAGAAGGAACGGTGGGAGACATCTAGTATTTCATTTATGAAGAAAAGTGATACTTTTTTCTTCTTATGTGTCAAATCTGTTTATCAGAAGACATTTCTATACTGTAGGATATAAAGGAGAAGGAATGGAACAACTTGCGGTGAAAGGAAAGAGGGGGATGGTGTGAGGGATGTTTTAATAACAAGACAGGGTGGTGTCAGACACGGTGACAGACAGATTGACCACTGTTGGTTTACCAGAGTTTTTGTCAATGGTTCTTGTGGTGAAATGCAATGGGATGGCTTCATGGCCCACGACACAGCCGAAGACGTTTCCCTTGTCCCAGGAGTCGGCATTTATGGTTAACATACTGACTGTGAAATAACTCTGCCCTTCAACATCAGCCTTGGGGTCGCTGTTAATATAACGATCTTTGGAGACTTCTACTTCATTTTCTGTCCAAGCAATATGGATGTCGCTCGGGTAGTGCTTATTGGCAGCACAAACCAGGGTGTACAGCTCTTTCCTGGCAATCTCCTCAGCAGTCGGGGGGAAGAGTGCAACATCAGGTACTGAAACCCTTGTGTCTGTGGGTACAAAATATATATTAAAGTTGGAACAAGTGTTGTTATGCCTGGGGAGACAGTATAGCTCAGTATAGCTCATAGGTCTGCAAACTCTGTCCTCATTACCCCCCACACAGTCCATGTTTTGCAGGTAACCAAGCAGGTGCACAGGTGTATTAATTACTCACTGACACATTTTAAAAGGTCCGCAGGTGAAGTTAATTATTTCACTTGCAATTCTGAGAGGAGACCTGCAAAACGTGCACTGTGTGGGGTAATGAGGACCGAGTTTGCAGACCTATGGTATAGCTGATGCAGAATAACATGCAGGTTTGTTTTGAAGATTTATTTAGCACATGATCTGGAGCTGAGCACATGCAAACACGGGTGATCCAGCTTTGTACACAATTAGAAAAAAATAAATACAATTTCTTTGAACAATACAATGCACTACCACTTAGGAAAATATTTTATTAAAATGCTACTCTCTCTAGCTCCCTATATTTTTCTCAGAGCCCTGGAGGGGATTTGAACAGGAGGACCAATCACAATTTGTAATCACTAGATTGTAGTTTTTGATTGGACCTCCAGCTCATACCCTGTCCTCTTCAGCTCGGGTGCCGCAACATTTTTAGGTTGGGGGGCCAAGATATCATTTCATTTTGGCGTCCAAAAATAACTGAATGTCGCCACAGGAGGGGCCGGTCTGCAGTAACTAGGCACACACTGTAGGGGCTGGAGCTGGGTTCAGGGTGGAGGAGGGCTCTGGAGGCAGGTGGAGAAGGGCTGTGGGGAGGGAGGAGGTGGAGCAGCTGGAAAGGGGATTATCTTCGCCCTGACATTGCACATGACAAGTCTAGATAATGGATCTCTAGATAACCGCCCCCTACTTCCCCCCAATTCCGACACATATGCTCTTCAGCTATTCAGTGATTGTGAGCTTTACTGAATTGCCAGTTCTGTATAACAGTTCTGGCACAGCCTCAAAACAAATGTCTGCAGGTACTAAAATATTCTCATCCTGCACTAGGTGGTAATACAACTTTAACAATGAGAGCTGGTTTGTTCAGCTAGAACAGTGTCGCTCTGTGCAGTTCTGGTACAGTCTCTTACCTTGTCTCCTTGTTATTCTAGTAATGATTGGAGCAGATAGCTGTGTGTGACTGAATACGCAGGTGAACTCTGTGTATTGCATCCAGGCATCAATGGATACAGTGAGTACACTGTGCACACTGTATGTGCCATTTCTTTCCAGCAGAGGGTCTTCAGTTTGAACATCCAGCACATTAGGAGATCCGGGATAGCTCCACTTAAATGTACTGCCACTTGTGTCCTTAAGGTTGGATGCCACACATGTTATACGGGCAGTGTTATGGATATAGAGGTCCTCAATAGAGGGTGGCATCGTGAACACATTGATTCCCAAACAGTTGAAGTTTTCTGTCGGATATAACAATAAAGATTTTCACAAATCGTGTCAGCTTGCGAGATATGTGGCCCAATACAATTTGCAGAGGGATACCAGTGTATACGTGTGTAGGTGGCAGAAAGAGAATTTCATTTATTGAATACAAGAAGAAATTGGCCTGAACATGTTTAGTCTCATTTGGTAAAGTCATTCTTTATTATTGCTGGTACTGCATATGGAGAGTTTGGATACATTCTATGCCACAATAAGTATCAGTACCAGGTGGCTTTTGCCACAATTTGGATCACTGTACCAGAACTCAACATATTGGCCATTCACAAATCAGTTATTTTTGGATTGTGTGAGGACACCAGAGTACCCATATTAAATCAATGCATGCACGCACGCGGAAAATATACAAACTCCACACAGGGCCTTGGTCAGAATGGAACCCATGACCTCAGTGTGAGGGAGTAATACTAGCCATTACACCATCCGGAACTAAGCTTGTGGAACTAAGTGGATGTGTTTTTGGAATGTACAGTGCAATTTATGTACTTTTATTGTGCTGCAGTTCACTGCTCCTGCTCTCTGTTATTTCACATCTCAGATACCCTGTACAGCAATAGAATCTACAGTCTGGAATGCTTGGGCTGGCATTCCTCTTCCCTGGACAGCATAAATAGAAATATTGAACAGCTCCTGTTGATTTGAGATTTCCTGTGTACAGGCCTCCTATGCTTGCTCCACACCAGGTGTTTCTTTACATCAGTTGTGTCATCCTTCTTTGTGTCTTAATAAAGTTGCAATGATTTCTCAAAACAATAGTTGTATTTTGGACAAATATGTTATTTGAAAAATAGGGATATCTTTAAATATAGACATGTTGTGTGCAGCAGTATTAACACTTGTTTTATGATCTGTCTCAGGGCCGAAAAATTAAATAAATTAATTGATTAATAATGGTTATTTTGAAGCAGCTGTATAATTAATAATATCTACAATGTAGAGAAGTCACAATGCATAAAAATGGCAATTACAGTACACATAAGTCATATAAATGTTATTGTGAACGTGCATATGGGATGAGAAAGGCACCATTTCTGTTTCTGAGGCAGACAGCAGAAAGGTGAGACCTGACCAAAGTGTCTGGTTCCATACCTGAGCATTTCCTGATAGTGCCCTCAGCTGATTTGCCTGTTCCTTTGTCTGTCACATTACATTTGACACGAGCACCATTGTTCCACTGAGCCTGACCGATGCTCACTGTGCTTTGCAAGCCAAAAAGCTGATATGGGGATTTTCCCAGTTCAAGTAAGTCTTGTTGGAGATTTTGTTGCTGATCGTTGATATACCACTTCACCATGGCATCTTGGGAGGTTAAATTATATGCCTGGCAAGTCAGTTCTATTTGGCCATTGGTGCTGTCAGGACAGGTGCCTTGCTGGAGGCGTACAGTAGGGAATGTTGAAGGAGTGGTACAGCCTGAGGGATAGATTAGCACATGATATGTTAATTGACAAACACACTATGATAAATAATATTCCCTCATTCTTCATATATGTAAGTGTGTGAGTATACTCTTTCCTAGACTAGTCTACTACCCACAATGACCATGTAGAGCCTCTTAGACAGCAGTAGTAGACCTCTATTGTAATTAATGTCTTCCTTACATCTTATAGAAAATGTAATATCATGCATGTCTTTTGGCCTGCTTTACGTCTACCTCCAACATGCAAATCATACAGGGCCCGATTTAGGGAGTTCATATCTGAGGACAAGGCATTGGATCATCTGCATGAACATTGGCCATCTGCGTGACCCTTAGGTTACTCAGAATTATCCAGAAATTCATGTTGCCAATGAAGACCATTTTCTGCAATGCTGCCAGTCAGTTATGCTGCGGCAATTGGAGCACTTTGAGTGCAGACCCAGCTCTGCATGTGTCTCCTGTGCATGCGCAGATCCCAAACCCAGAGCCGGCCCTAACTAATATGATGCCCTAAGCAAGATTTTGGCTGGTGCCCCCTAGCACCACCGCTAGTTCTGCAGGAGATGCCTGGCATGAGTCAGCAGGCAGCTCTGCTAACATTGGGCGCCTTTTGTTTATGAAAATGCATCATATTATTTGCATTACTATGTGGCTAGGATGCACAAGCAGCTTCTGTTGATTAAAATGATATGCAGCATGCCTATATACTGTGTGCGACTACGGCTGTATCTGCATACGAAATGCTACATTACAGTGATTTCCAGGAATACACTGCAACGTAGCATTTTGTATGCAGATACAGCCGCAGTCGCACACAGAATATAGGCATGCCGCATATCATTTTAATCAGCAGGAGCTGCTGGTGCCCCTAAGCATACCAAATGCCATAGGCATTTGCCTAGTTTGCCTATGCCTAAGGCCGGCTCTGCCCAAACCATTGAAGATGTATGCAAACATTGGGTTTATATACATCTCCAAATCAGGCCTTCAGGTCACAGGGAACTATAACACAATCATGAGTCTGTTTGTAGTATTACACTGACTTTGCGTTTTCCTTTTTTATCTTATACAGTGCTATTGTAGATCATGGCTCTCCTGTGTCCTCTGTTGAGCTCCATAACGAGTTTGTGAAGCTGTGAACATGCTGACTTCTTTGTGTGCAGTGCTGCTTATATATATATATATATATAGTTCGTGTCTTGACATTTCATTGGAACTGCAGTCAGAGATTACAGTTCACAACCAGACAGTAAGATTGTATCTACTCTATCTATGCACTGCACATCCGGAAACTTATTGCGCACCCCTCATATGTAACATTCACTTAACATTATTAACATGGCAAGTAAAAGAAACACTTTCCAGTAAGGGACAGGAAATTCACTGTGTAATAAAGGGAACATAAATTGATTTTTTTTAAAAATCTTAATAGACCCTTAGGAGTGATCATTTTTTGCTAATTGTATTTGACAGAGTTGAGGATTAGGTACATACTGTATATTATTACTAGAGTTTAACTTTTATTTGTTACTCACCTTTGGGAATTTTCTTCTGGATAAAGCTGGAAAAGTGCTTGACGTTGCACTGGAAAGTCTTAGTATTCCAGTCAGTGTTACTGACAGTGACTTGACTGACTAGGCCGTAACTGCCAGTATTTACCAAATCGTCACTTGGAAAATTTTTAACATTTGTTGGTATCTCCCCAGTAGTTGTGTTCCATGCCAGTTCCAGAGGTTTAGGGAAATATTTACGTACAAAGCAGCCAAAAGAAACCATACTGTTATCAGTACGTCCAGATGAGACAATGGGAAAGACTTGTGGGGGAATGTTCGCCTCTGTAAGAGAGAAAAACATAGATTGGTGTCACACAGCAGTACTGAAACATAATGGGTTAATTATCCAATTATTTACAATTATTCTTAAATGTTTAAATGTGAGAAGAAACCAATCAAACAATACAGTACATCTGTATTAATCACATGACTGCAAACTATGAAATGCATACGTGTTACGTTTGCTCTGCCCCATGGATGGTTAATTTCCAGATCTCCTTGTAGAATCACATACATTGGTCAAGCTCTAATTTGTATAAATAGCAGACACTGAGGGTTATTCAGGTCGCATCGCTAATTGAGGCGACTGCAATAACTCCGGCGGCACTGTGCATGTGCAGGTCACATTAACTGTGAACGCCTCTGCCTGACTGACAAGAAGAGGCGTTCAAGGACCATTGCAGGGGCAGCGCGTTGAAAACGGGGGCGTGCCGGCCGCATTTTCAGGGCAGCTGCGTGTAATCACGTACAGCTGCTCCAATTGAAAAAATGATGGCGGGACTCCTGCCATGGCAGCCAGGCTGAGCCGGCAGGAGGCATCCACAGTTTCTGCGATCAAGCTCTAATTGTGGCGCGATTAGAGTGTGGTCGCAGTGGGTGGGTGGTGGGTAGAACGCTGGGCGGCCTTCCCCTGTGATGGCTCGGCACTCAGCATGCAAAAAAAAGGATCGCAGATTCTGCTAAAAAGCAGATTCTACAATCCTTACTGAATAGGATCCACTGTCAGTATTTTGGCTTAGTATAATACTTTAAAAATTGGATTTTTTGGGCTTGTTCAGGAGTCTCAAGCACAAAGTCCTGCATGGTTTTAAGATTTACTTTTTATTTTATTTTTTTAAATCTGTTTATTTTGTGCAACTACAGATAAAACAGCAAGATACAGAGAGTGATCCAAATACCTAGATGACAGGCAGAAATAGTTGTGGTCATATGAAAAAAATGAAAAACCTCCATAAGTAAGGGCAGTGGTGTCAAGAGAGGGAAGGAGAGGGTACAAATTACCTGGGCCCAGGTCTGATAGAGGGGCCCAGTAGGGGCCACTCTGGGAGAGTAGTTAAGTATGGTGCAATAAACAGACTTTTCAAACTTTGGTAGTATCACCTGTAACAGAACTTTATATCACATGTATGCATGGTAGATATTAATATTAATGTCATGAGTTTGGTTGGGAGACAGGAACTTGTGTTCGAGAATCACATTATTTGCTGTTTGGTGAGACATAACCAGCACTTTAAAATGGTATTTTATTGTATGTTTCAGTGTTGTATGCTGGACATACTTGCCTACTTTGATTTTTCCTGTCACCTGGAGAGGAGATGCAGGTGGGTGGTGACGGGGCCGGAGCATGTCCGGATGCAACATTAAGCCCCACCCCCTCACATAAAAATGTATGTGATTGGTTTCTATTTGCATAGGGGTGGGCCCAAAATGATGCGGTTTGATAGAAACATGTGACTAGGCCCCATCCCCTCCACAAGGATCCTGGGATTCCCTACATTAATCTCCCCATTCTACCCACGTCACTAGGAAGTGGGCGGGATGCGGGAGGGTGCCCACTCTTCCGGAGCTGCAGGTGACTACCCCAAAAATCGTGTGTCTTCTGCAGTCTTGCAGAATCCCGGAAAGTAGGCAAGTATGATGCAGGGGGCAAATCCACTTGAACATTCAGTAAAGTCACTATACATAAATAAGATCGCTGTTTACAGTGTATTACAGAGACACAACAGTTTCCTGGACTCACTGGCTGTATTAGTAAAAAAAAACCTCTACCTGTATACAAGACAAATTAATTAGAAGACATCAGATTGTTATTGGAAAAGTGAACAATGGGTCACAAAACTTATTCATAGATGTAATTTGGGACCTGGAAAAAAAAAAGTTCCGAATCCATACTCAAGGGGAGATTTATCAAATTGTGGAGAGAAATAAAGGGGTCTATTTACTAAGCCTTGGAGAGTACTTACCAACCAGCTCCTAACTGTCATTTATTAAGCACGACTTGTAACATGGCAGTTAGCAGCTGATTGGCTGATACTTCATCTCTCTCAAAGGCTTAGTAAACAGACCCCCAAGTATCAACTAATCAGTTTGTCATTTTTCTAGCACAGCCTGTAAAGTGAAGTGACAGTTGGTACTTTATCTCTCTCCACAATGTGATAAACCTCCCCCTAGAGTGAGTTATCCATAGCATGTATGGTCCTCTAATTACACCTTTATTCACGCTTTCTGGTTAATATGGCTCATGGATTATGTTCATCAACCATTTACTCTGGCTGGGATCGTCTACTGTACGTTATGTCTCTTTATGTTGCTTTTTTTAGCACCCCATTTCTCATGCCAACCAGCTTCACTTCCTCTCCAGGCATTTTATTTACAGTGTTCCAATATTAAATACAGTAACGTATCACCTATTTATTCATTACCAAAATAGCATTAACTGTTCCAGAAGAGTTCTATATCCATGATAATACCCTCTCCGCTCATTGCACCTTCATTATATTGATCTACAAAGGTTACTGGAATTTAATAACTTTGCCCATAACTATCACAAAGATCCTTAAATTAATTGCAATTAAGCCTGTTCTATTCTGCATAATAGAACCATCCAATTCTCTTATCAGCCTCAGTTGATCACTGGAAAACTTCTCAGCTCAGCTCTGATTTACACATTAATGGAGCCATATTATTATATTTCAACAACAGCATATAATAGTTAAATAAGTTCACTAGATCTCCCCTATACCGTGCGGTACTGAGCACCATTTAAATGTTACCAAGTTTGCCATGAATTAAACTTTCATGTGTATTGTAGCCAAATTATTTACCATTAGTGAAGTTTATTTGTTCATTAGTCAGTATTAGTGATTATTACTTCAGTAATATAGAAAAGCTAGAAATCACAAAACCTACAGTAAAGCTTTAGATCCAGGGGGGCATTAAGAGAGGAGGGGGCCCATGTGCAGTCTCTGTCCAGCCTCCTCTTCTCTAGCCGGTGGTGAGTAGACTCTGGCGCTGTGCCTACTGCACATGCACTGGTCTCTGGGAAAGTGACACGGTGGCCATTTTCCCCTATTATTTTTCTACTGCGCATGGACAACTCGAAAGGAAAATGCCATTGTGCCATTTTCTCAGTGACTCATGCAGAGGTAAGTACTGAATATCATGGGTGTGGTATGTGCACCACACACTCTGCACCCACTATGGATGCATCGCTGTTAAGATCCCCACGCAGTAAAACTTTTCAGGGGATCAAAATACTGACAGCCGGAATCCTAATCGTAGTTTCAGCAGGTTGCTGGGGGGAAGGGGGGTAGGTTTAGGCATTACTAGGGGGGTTAGGTTGCAGGACGAGAAGGTTAGGGTTAGGTACTGGGGAGGGAGGGTTAGGTTTAGGCACTTAGAAGGGGAGGTTAGGGTTTGGCACTAAGCGGGGAGGGATAGGTTTAGGTAGCAGGGAAGGGAGGGTAAAGGGCCCTACTCACTGGCCGACCCGCCGCCGAGCTACCCGACGGCGGATACGGCCGACGAGCGACCCGGCGGCGGGGGGGCAGTGACGGGGGAGTGAAGTTTCTTCACTTCCCCCGTCACGCGGCTGCATTGAAGTGCAGGCAAATATGGACGAGATCGTCCATATTGGCCTGCATGCACAGCCGACGGGAGACCAGCGATGAACGAGCGCGGGGCCGCGCATCGTTCATCGCAGGAGTCTCCACACTGAAAGATATGAACGAGATCGTTCATATCTTTTAAAAAATCGGCCAGTGTGTAGGGCCCTTTAGGGTTAGGCACCATCTGGAAAGGTTATGGTTAGGCCCCACCGGGGAGGGTTAGGGTTAGGCACCCACAAGTGAGGGTTAGGGTAAGGGTAAGGGGCCTATGGCCTATAATTTAAAAACAAATAAAATTGTCAGAAGATCACTTGAATCTCTCCCAAGTAATGCCAACTTGAGTATGAGCAAGCCAGAGGTCTGCTGTGTCTGATCCCAGAAGTAAAGTGGCCATGTAAGCAACCACATTACTTTTTAGATTATGCAGGGACAGGATCCTTTTAGAGCCTATGTCCCTGCATGAAAATGTGAAAACATACCACTGTAAATAATCTCTTAATGTTGCGATATGTTGAGACATGAAATTAACTGTAACAGGGAAAAAAGATGACCCCCCCCCCAAAAAAAAAGCTGTACAGATTTATATTGCTTACTAAAGCTTTGCAGCTACATAGTTATTAAAATAGGTTACTGGATCAATATACCCCTCTGGATTTTAGTACCAGCGGTTAAAGTGAGCCGGAACTGGGCAGAACTGCGTTCCGTCAGTTCCACTTGGAGACGGAACGCAGTTCCGCCTCCTCCGGCTCACCTCACCCCATGTGTCCCCACCGCCGCACAGGTAGATGACGGGCGCCCGCTGAGATTGTGTTACCAGCGGGCGCCCGTCTCCCTGCACAGCGGCAGCCGGAGGCAGGAGCTGAGTACTGAGCTCCGGCTTCCGGCTCTGTCAGTGCGCGCTATGGGAGAGACATCATGACGTCTCTCCCATAGTGTCGAGGAGCAGACACACAGAAGACTGCAGCGGCCGGATACGGAGCGAGGCTTGGTAAGTATGGTGTGTTGTGTTTGTTTTGTTTTTTTATTTGTGTAGCGGCGCATCTACTGGGAGGCAAACTACAGAGGGGCATCTACTGGGGGCAAACTACTGGAGGCATTACTACTGGGGTAAAACTACTGGGGGACATTACTACTGGGTGCAAACTACTGGGGGGCAAACTACTGGGGGGCAAACTACTGGGGGGCAAGCTACTGGGGGCAAACTACAAGGGGGCTAACTACTGGGGGCATACTACAGGAGGGCATAACTACTGGGGGCATAACTACAGGGGCTAAACTACTAGGGGCATTACTACTTGGAGGCATTACTACTGGGGGCTAAACTACAAGGTGGCATAACTACAGGCAACATTACTACTAGGGGCAATATTACACAGGAGCATTACCATTAAGGGCATTACTACTGGGGGCACTACTAATGAGGGCATTGTAAAGGGGGCACTTCATAAGGGGCATCACTCCTGGGGACATAAGGGGCACTGCTATTGCGGGCATTGGATAAGGGGCACCACTACTATGTGCTCTATATAAGGATCACTACCACTGTGGGCATTGTGTAAGAGGCGCTACTGCTGTGTGCGTTATGTGTATTATGGGGTGCTACTACTGTGGGCTTTATTACTATTGTGTAACACGCCCCTTTTTTGAGACCACGTCCTTTTTTTGCGGCGCGCGTAATACCTTTGTTACATTGGTGCCGTGGGGAGGGTGGTGAGTTCCACCACCTCTCTAGGACCACTTTAAGCACTGCTTAGTACTGTAGCTACATCTCTATTAGAGATCTCTTGATACATATTTATCACTACAATTCACCACACATATAATTATTTCTACAGTTCTGCAGACCTACACTACAGTATATTCTTCTCTAGAGATAGTTATCTACTTAGCCAGTACTATAATTCCATGGCCTACACTAGAACTTAACAGCTACATACTGTATCTTGTCTAAAGCTCTTCAAATCCTTATTATTTGGTAGTGCTGACTGGCCTGGGTACATGAATATTACTACAGATATGTAGATGAATAGCTCTCACTAGGACCAGATGTACTAAGCCTTGAAAAGTGATAAAGTGGAGAGTGATAAACTACCTACCTACCAACCTACCAACCAACCAACCAACTCCTTACTGTTATTTTTTAAATGCAGCCTGTAACATGGCAGTTAGCAGCTGATTGGCTATTACTTTATTACTTTCCACTTTAGCACTTTTCAAGGCTTAGTACAGGCCTGGCCAACCTGTGGCTCTCCACTGTTGTGAAACTATACATCCCAGCATGCCCGGCCACAGTTTTTCTATTGGGGAATGCTGGAATGTGTAGTTTCACAACAGCTGGAGAGCCACAGGTTGGCCAGGCCTGGCTTAGTACATTTGGCCCTAGGTAGAGCTTAGCAACCAGCAGTCATTACCATAGCTCAGGCCTGGCCAACCTGTGGCTCTCCAGATGTTGTGAAACTACACATCCCAGCATGCCCTGTCACAGTTTTAGCCTTCCCTAATAGCAAAACTGTAGCAAAGCATGATGGGACTTGTAGTTTTACAACAGCTGGAGAGCCACAGGTTTGCCAGGCCTGCCATAGCTGTTCAGATTTATACACCTCACTATGTTAACCAGCTAATTAATCATTAGTACAGCTTTCTGGATCCATATCCCTAGACAAGAGCTCACTAGCTACATATTTTTCCAGCTCTCTGGCTCTAGTCCACAGGTTCTCAAACTCGGTCCTCAGGACCCCACACGGTGCATGTTTTGCAGGTCTCCTCACAGAATCACAAGTGAAATACTTAGCTCCACCTGTGGTCCTTTTAAAATGTGTCAGTGAGTAATTAATACACCTGTGCACCTGCTGGGTTACCTGCAAAACATGCACTGTGTGGGGTCCTGAGGACCGAGTTTGAGAACCCCTGCTCTAGTCTATATGCATACATAGATAGAGCTTGTCAGCTACATGATTATGTCTTACAGCTGTCCAAATTCATACCCTTCAATGCAGTCCACCTGCAACTAATCATGAATCAAACTGTTCAGATCCATAACCTGCTCTGAAACCTACCTGAAAGGGATTAGTACAACCCTCCAGGTCATACTTGCCTACCTGACCCTCTCCATGAGGGAGAAAATGCTCTGTTCCTGGACTTTCCTGGTAATGTATGATTGTCATCACCTGTGGTGAGCTAGTTAATTGATAAGGTGTTTCACCACAGGTGATGGCAATCATACATTACCAGGAAAGTCCAGGAACAGAGCATTTTCTCCCTCATGGAGAGGGTCAGGTAGGCAAGTATGCTCAAGGTTCATATTAATCAATAGGGCTCACTAACCTCACCGATGTTACTACAGCTAGTCTCAAACTAGAGACCACCTGCATGTGACAGGTCTTTATATCCTTAACACTCCATAGAGCTAGATGTGTTGATCCATAGTCTTCCCTCCACTTTCCTGGCTATATGATTAGTGCTACAACTCCCTATAACAGTGGTTCTTAAACTCCGTCCTCAGGACCCCACACAGTGCATGTTTTGCACATTTTAAAAGGTCCACAGGTGGAGCTAATTATGTCACTTGTGATTCTGTGAGGAGACCTGCAAACCATGCACTGTGTGGGGTCCTGAGGACCGAGTTTGAGAACCTGTGCCCTATAACATACACCTTATTCACCAGCTACAACTAGTAACTAAGGACCATATTTGTCACAATTCACATAAAAATGTGGATGCTCCAAAGTAACTTTGCCTAAATTCGCAACATGAAAATGAATATTCTCATGTAAATTGAATATGCTCTTGAAGAGCCCGTCCCTGCACAGAGCTGGAAGCAGAGTGCTAGCTTATGGCATATCTATAATGGGTGCAAGGTGTACTGTGCACATAAGCCCCTGCACCGCACACCCTGCACCCATTTCTTGAATACTTTCCCCTTTGGTGACCCACATTGGCAGCAGCATGCTGCAGAAATCACTAGGAAAATGGTGCAGTTGCCATTTTTCTGGCATTTCCTGCATGCACAGTATGTACCCCCATACCTCCCAACATGACCCTCTCCAGGAGGGACAGAATGCTCTGCTCGTGGACTTCCCTCTTAATTTCTGATTGCCAGCACCTGTGCTGAAACACCTTTCTTATCCATTAACCTGTTCAACACAGTTGCCGGCAATCATAAATCAGGAGAAAAGTCCAGAAGCAGAGCATTGTGTCCCTCCTGGAGAGGGTAATGTTGGGAGGCATGTGCCCCTGCACTAGGCTGACCATATTATCCCTTTAACCTGGGACACTCATGAATTACACAGGTTCTGTGGATGCTTAAAACCAGGTGAAATGTAGGCTTGTAGTCAGCCAGCCACAGAACCTGTGTATTTCATGAGTGTCCCAGGTTAAAGGGATAATATGGTCAGCCTACCTGCACTCTGCTTCCTGGTTTGGCTACACCCCAGGTAATGCACCGTCATAGGGAGCAGATGGATCCCTCTCCGGTAAAATCTGCATTACAGTAGCCCATACTTGCCTACCTGACCCTCTCCATGAGGGAGAAAATGCTCTGTTCCTGGACTTTCCTGGTAATGTATGATTGCCATCACCTGTGGTGAAACACCTTTCTTATCAATTAACCTGTGCAACACAGGTGATGGCAATCATACATTACCAGGAAAGTCCAGGAACAGAGCATTTTCTCCCTCATGGAGAGGGTCAGGTAGGCAAGTATGCAGTAGCCCATAAACTACTATAGGCTAAAGCCATCTTCAGATGGCATAAGCTGCTGAGGCCAAGCTTGGCAAAAACCTATGGGCCTTTTGTGGTTGCAAATGAAAGGACAGCGCAAATATCAGAGAGATCCACTGCAGTCCCTCCATCTTAAATCCTGGGGATCCTTACATTTTGCTGTGATCCCCTGAAAATGAGTATTTTGGGGGTATTTCCCATAATTTAAGCCCCTAAAGCATGGGTCTTCAACCTTCGGCCCTCCAGCTGCTGTGGAACTACACATCCCAGCATGCCCTGCCTCAGTTTTAGCATACCGTAACAGCAAAACTGTGGCAGGGCATGCTGGGATGTGTAGTTTCACAGCAGCTGGAGGGCCACAGGTTGAAGACTCATACCCTAAAGCAGGCCTGGCCAACCTGTGGCTCTCCAGCAGTTGTAAAACTACAAGCCCCATCATGCTTTGCCACCGTTTTGCTATTAGGGAATACTAAAAGTGTGGCAGGGCATGCTAGGATGTGTAGTTTCACAACATCTGGAGAGTCACAGGTTGGCCAGGCCTGCCCTAAAGCCTTTCAGAGGAATATCCCTTGCTAACAATAGCCAGCTGCATACCTTTACTGCAGCCCGCCAATATACATATATCTGTATCTTTAGATCAGTACGTAACCAAATCATTATTGCAGATGCTGGCTACATAATCTGTATCTCAGCTCTGCATATCCTTCACCAGATATTGTCCAGCTTTTTATGACTGTACAGTAGCTCTCAAGATGAATTACTAGCGCACGGCTGCTACTGTATAATTATTGCTATAGCTCACCAAATCAGTATCCCTCACTAAAAGCACCAGCTACATAATTAAAACCACAGATCACCAGGGGTGTAGTATGTTATGCCGGCGGTCGGGATCCCAGCACCCAGCATACAGGCACTGGGATCCCGACCACTGGTATGCCGGCAGCTGGGCGAGCGCAAATGAGCCTCTTGCGGGCTCGCTGCACTCGCCACGCTGTGGGCATTATTTGTTCTCCCTTCAGGGGGGTCGTGGACCCCCAAGAGGGAGAATAGTTGTCAGTATGCCGGGTGTCGGGATTCCAGCACCGGTATACTGAGCGCCGGGATCCCAGTAGCTGGCATACTGAATACCACCAATCACCAGATCCATATCGCTCACTACAGTTCACCAAACTATTGCCATAGCTCCCCAGACCCATACCACTTACTAGTGCTAAGCAGCTAAAAAATGATTACTAGTACCGTTCCATATCATTCAGTAGAGCAGGGATGGGGAACCTTTGGCCCTCCAGCTGTTGTTGAACTACACATCCCAGCATGCCCTGCAACAGTTTTAGCATGGCCAAATAGCAACACTGTAGCAAGGCATGCTGGTATGTGTAGTTCAACCACAGCTGTAGGGCCAAAGGTACCCCACCCCTGCAGTAGAGCTTACCATGTGCAGAATCATTATTACTGCTCCCCAGATTCATATCCGTTACCAGACATCACTAGCTAGGTACTCACGGTGACAGTTATCTGTATATGTATTCCTCACAAGCTACATAATCATTGGCATAGCTCCAATCCCATCCATCTCAGAAGAGCTCACAGTTACAATTAACAACTCAAGTCTTTGAAATCAGTATCACTCACTAGTGTTAGCTAGCTACACTGATTTTGCTACAGTGCACCAATTGCATATCACTCACAAGGTTTTGAAAGAAACAAATCCCTACTGCAGCCCACCCTGACATTATGCTCACTGACATTCATACCAGCTACATAATTTGTATCACAGCTCCCCAGGCCCATTTCTTTTACCCTATACCTTACTTAAGCTTATTGCTAGCTACAAAATCATTACTATAGCTTCTTAGATCCATAGATATCACCCTGTAGTTTATCAGTCTAGAGTGATTACTACTGTTCCATAGATGTGTATCCCTTACTAGTGCTTACCAACTATAGGTAATGAGTAAAGTTATTCAGATCCATATCCCTCACTATTAGCAAGCTACCTTTTAATTACTATAGCTTTCCAGATTCATGCTCCCCATTGGCAATCACCTACTACATAATGCTTGCTGGAGCTGACGTGATCCATATCCCATGCAAGAACTCACCATCTATGAAACATCTGTACCCCTGCCAAATGCTAGCTAGCTACATAATTATTACTACAGGTCACCAGACTCCCTAATGCAGAATACCGACGCCGGGACCTGACCGCCGAGAAAGCAGACAGCTGTGCCAGAGCTATTCTCACTTATGGGTGTCCACGACACCTATAGAGTGGGAATAGAACCTGTGGTGAGTGCAGCGAGAATGCAAGGGGCTTTCTAGTGCTCGCCCTGCTGCCGGCATTCTGGCGGCTGGTATCCCAGTGTCGGTATAATGACCTCCGGAATCCCGGCTGCCGGGATTCCATCCTCAACCCATCAATACAGTAGTTTACCAAATCAACGTGTCTAAAAAATGGGTCAGAGCTAAGATAAAACCCTATTAATAAAGATCACCAGATCCATATCTATAGCTTGCTGGCCACATAACTATTACCAGAGCCTAGCAAATCCCTAATCCCAGATCTATATCCCTGCTATTGTTCTCCAGAAAAATATACCTCTTTAGAGCAGTGAAACCCAGCCGTAGATAATTTAATTAGTACCTCAGTCAGTTTGCTTATACCATCTGTGCACAAGCATGGAGATTTTTAAAACTTTTACTGTTAGGACATCTTGAGGACTGAGTTTAAGGACCATTGCTCTTCTTCCCTGATCAATATCCCTCATTAAAACTCAATAGATAAACAATCCCTGTGACAATTACTATATTACTAGATCACTGTAGACTCCTACTAGAATTACTGGCAGGTATTAGCTATATATTGATGACTCTATAGCTTTCTAGATTAATTTCCCATTACCAGTTCCAAATGATGAAGAAGGTCTTCAGATCCACATGCCTAACCATATCCATTGCTGTAGTTCAATAACAAACAAAACAGCTTGTTAGATTCTTTTTAGATTTAGAAAAGATTGCCAACCTAATTTCTATAGCTATTGAGAACCTTACTGCATGCTTGGGCCCATCAACTACAAATTGAAGAGATCCACAATCAATTGCATATTCGCTACACAATAGTTATGAAACCTTTTTAGATACACATCTGCAGGTATAGCTCATCTACTGCACAGTGGGTAATACAGCTTCTTATATAATATGAATGCCAGAGTTGACCTGATCAGATACATGCATACAACTCTTTAGCCCCACATCACTTGCTAGTTGTGACCAGTTAAATGCGTATCAGTCACTAGAGCTCACCAGCAACATCACTATTACTACAGCTCGCAGATGTAGATCCTCACTGGGATTCACCCTCTACATGATGATTGCTAAATCTTTTAAAATCCATGCTGTTCCATTTCATATGCCTCTCTAGTGTTATCCAACCACAAAATCATTTATAGAGCTTTCATAAGCATTAGGGAAATATAGTAGTTTCCGAGTTTACAGAGGTCCGGGATTTCAGCTGAGATTGCCTGTATTTTTAAAGCGGAAATTTGCCTTGTAAATGATTGCCACTTTAAAAAAACGAGCAATCTCGGCTGAAATCTCGGACCTCCACAAACTGAGACCCTATTACATTTTTCTGCATATCTCTCACTGGACCTCATCAGCTAATACTAGGGTTCTCTCAACCAGCTGAGGGCTCACTATACTACTCAGCCTTTCTATCTCATGTTATATGAATTACATCTTTACAGAACCAATTTATAATATCTTACATATGCTATGTCGTAGTTTATGATGAATATAAAACAGTAAGAGACACATGCAAGAATACACTGTATTTGGAGATCACCACAAACAGCATACTGATATATGTTAAAGTCCTTAATACTGTATACTGTACATATATACCTACCTGATGGAGAGTCTGTTTAGATCTTTAATAAGCACCTCTAAGAAACTGATCATGTTCTTAGCCTCCTACCTTGAGCTTGCACCCCAGAACTAAATTTGGAAATCTGCTGAAGAAAAAAGTTTTCTATTAAACTCAGCGAACCAAATATCTAATAATGTAAGCGCTAATGTTCTTACCTGGTTTGCAATTTGCTGATCATCTTTATGGACCACAAACCTCCATTCTTATGTATCACAATTTATGTTTATGCTATACTGAGTAATACAGCCAACTGATATAACCATGATGTCTTTCAGGGAATATTGTCATTGTTAAGGCAGCACATTGTTTCTTCTCATCCAAGGTCCAGCTCTGTTTTGCTGCAAAATGCCTCACACAAACAATTATGAGGTTGAACACCAGTCTGGCAGGCAGTCTATTTTGGGGGATACAGGTGGGAGGAGAGGATACAGGTGGGAGGAGAGGCGATGTTGTGCAGCATTTGCAAGTTATCATTTTGTTAGGCCTGTGGTTTATGTGGTACCCCACATGTCTAGTCTTGATGTCTGAAAGATTTGAGGTATAACAGCTCCAGGCATGTGGTCCCCACCAGAACACCACAAAACACTTCCCTGTTTCTGTCTCATACCAGTCTTTTGTTCTGCTGGTTTGAGTAAGATTTACTGACGTTATGCACTGGGCCTCCTAATTGCCACAAGTATGTTTAATGTCAGGTGTTGTGTGCACTTGAATAGTTCAAGAACATAATTTATTGACAATGCATTATATTATTGAAGCTTGGAATCAATAAGAAAGTACTACACTCAATCTAACTTTATTTTTAGCCTTAGCCATAGGTTAGAACGCTAGCCCTCACATTATCCCAAGCCATAAACAAAAACAAATTATATCCTCTACTTCAACATAAAGTTAACATTAGTTCAAGCAGCTCAAATCCTACTCCATGTCCAAACTGTAAATCTAGCCAAAGCTCTACTCCTATCCATGGTCCGGGAATTCTGATCTCACCGAGCACAATCCTCTTGTAGCCTGATAGGTAATAATGAAAGCATAAAAAGTAAGCATTTTTATTTTATACTATATACTGCTGTGAGAAACCCATAGTGTTCTTCAAAGCAATCAGAGACAATATACAATATATTTCCCCCCTCTAGGACTGACTAATTAGAGTGAAACATGACCATTTGATATTGTTAGTGCCCATTTTCTTTACCTGAATTGCTCCAATTTTGCTAAAATCATTTGGGAGTGACTACCAAAAAGCAATCAGATTCTACCTAGGCAGCCATAACATGTATTTTTAATAGCATTACCACTATAAAAACCAAAAATATTAAAAAAAAATTACATATCACCTGTAATTTCAGTAACAAATTGATCCTGCTAATGTATTTTAAACTGCAGACAATTGGGGGTATCCTGTTAGCAGTGGTACCTTACTGCTGCTAATTGGACCACCGGGGACTATCAGCCCAAATGCCGGCGCCCTTCTACCCCGATACCTGCATTTATGGGGTATTATGCGTCACGCAAAGCATAATCCCGATAAGGAGTCGCCGGAGCCGTGATAACACATAGGATCGGGGACATCCCCAATCCCATGTGTTTTTTTGCGATATCACAGGCCCAATTTCGGACGTTAAAAAGGGCCTCAAATTATTTACCGCAGTAATGACCATCGGTCACTAATCGCAATTTCCGGCCATTTATAATGACCAAAATTGCATCGGGGCTAATTGGATATAACCCAATAAGTCTGTTCATTTATGTACCTACTTTTGAACAGAATTTTTAAGCATTTGTTTCACTTAAATTTCAGGCTACAAATTATTGGTGTTATACAATACTAGCGTTTGCCCGAACCTTTGCTCGTGTGGGTGTCTGTTATTTTTCAGTGGAACTAATCTTACTAAGACAGTAGTGCTATTTAATATTGTGATGTATATTTTATATTGTGCACACTGGGGGTCATTCCGAGTTGTACGCACAACGTACTTTCGCAACGGCCCATGTAATTTTACACAAGGTCTAGCGAATCTTTTCAGTCGCACTGCTGGCCGCAGAGTGATTGACAGGAAGAGGGCGTTTCTGGGTGTCAACTGACCATTTTCAGGGAGTGTTCGAAAAAATGCAGGCATGCCAGGAAAAACGCAGGTGTGGCTGGGCAAACGCAGGGCGTGTTCGTGACGTCAAAACAGGAACTAAATAGTGTGAAGTGATCGCAAGCGCTGAGTAGGTCTGGAGCTGCTCTGAAACTGCACAAGTTTTTTTTTGTAGCCGCTCTGCGATCCTTTCGTTTGCACTTCTGCTAAGCTAAAATACACTCCCAGAGGGCGGCGGCTTAGCGTTTGCACGACTGCTAGAAATTGCTAGCGAGCAAACAACTCGGAATGACCACCATTGATCATAATATTTCTATGTAAACAATCTTTACAGTTTTTCCTTCAGCTATTAACACAAAAAGGTGCCTGGGGCTACTAACTGGTGAGCAAGCCACTTAAAGCTGCCCATGGAAGATACAGCTGGTCCTGATATATACGCATGCAGCCCTGAGCGTTCGCTCCGGCAACTTGTTGATTGTGATAGCGAAGCAGACTCTTACAGGAAACTGCAGGAACTTGAAAAGGGAAAATTGTTAAAGGTTGCAAGTAACATGACCAGCGACTCTATGATATATATTAAACTTGCATTGTGTGTAACCATAGCGTATAGTATTTGTCTTGGTGCACCATCTCATTGGCGTATCTATAATGGGTGCAGTGTGTGCAGTGCACACAAGCCCCCTGGGTCCAGTGGGGGCCAACACCGCACACACTGCACCCATATCATCTATACTTACCTTTCTGGTGTCCATCAGTGTCTGTTTGTCCGCCACGCCATTTTTTCGAAGACCTGCACATGCGCTGTAGACTCTGGCACTGTACCAGATTCTCGAGTGCTTTTAGCGCTAACAGTGGCACTGCCGGCTACGGGAGAGGAGGGGCCCACACACGGGGGCTGCACACGGGTCCCCTCCTCTCTAGTTATGCTGCTGCACCATCAACTTCATTAACATGTAAACTGAAACTTCATGAGTCAATATAACCTGCCTGATTAGTGACTGCTATATACAGCAATAGTGAAAACGTGATCCAAATTCATCCGGTAGTTTT
Source organism: Pseudophryne corroboree (assembly GCF_028390025.1). Classification (NCBI taxonomy): domain Eukaryota; kingdom Metazoa; phylum Chordata; class Amphibia; order Anura; family Myobatrachidae; genus Pseudophryne; species Pseudophryne corroboree. The sequence continues at coordinate 446,075,703 of NC_086444.1, read as the reverse complement.
TTGCGTGATGCTGGAATGAATAGAAATAAATTCAGAAAATATTTTTTTTGTCACCATAGTTCCAGAGTTCATAAACAGTCTTTTGAAGTATATTGCTAATAAATAAAATAAAAAAATTCTCTGTACAGACCCAATCCTAAAATTGTATTATATGTACAGATGGAGAAATTGCATGCCACAGAAGAGTATTCATTGTTTCATGTTTGTTAGTTTTGCACAAGTTGGAGCAATGGAGTGACAGGGCTTTTGGCAGTGTGAGGAGTTGTGGGGAGTCCTTGTGCACAGAAGGAAGTGATCTGGAACACAGGACGCAGGTTTCTGATAGCTTGATCACTGTACTGATGTTTTTGACTAATGGTTATACGTACCATTTGCACTATGTTAAGCTTGATAAAATTTGATCTTCAGATCTAAACATTGTAATTTAATAATACAATTATAAATGTTGGAAAACTTTAAATTGAAGTGGCTGAAATTCTTGGAAGCATACCTTTTATAATCATATAGCCGAAGTCTAATTGTTGTACCCCTGGGACAAGTGCATTTCCCCAGCATGGGCAGGTTCGTACTGGCCAAGATTATAGACATTATATGGATAAACTGGATTATGGCTGGCACTCGCGCTGTTGTATTAGATCACTGTATATGGACAAATAGACTGCCCCATTGGAGAGGATAAAGACACCAGTCAGGGCAATTGGAATAATAGTAGCAGCGTGCCCCTGGATGGTTGGAGACACAAACACACTGCCCCCAGCTTGTGCTGAAACCCCCCTTGTTGTCAGAGGCCCAGTAAAGCTAGATACACACTATCAGGGCTGGCAACAGAAATCTTGGGGCCCGGTACAATTAAGTCCCTGCCCCCCCCCCCCCCCCCCAACCATTTTCTACTAAAGTTGAAACCAAGAAAGATTTGGTAAATATATATATGTGTGGTACTGGGATACACAATTAAGCACAATTATTGGTCAGAATTATCTCTGGAATCTTTCTGAAAGAATTCCATGTGATTACAAATACCTAAGTATCACATGTTATTTCCATTAAATACCAGTAGGTATATCCATCCTATCATATACAAACAGGGTTTTGGCTCCAGTTTTTCATCAATATTTATCACTTAAAACTCCATATTTAAGATGTACCCCTGATGAAGTCTCTATACGAGATGAAACGCGTTGGATGTTTTCTTTGGATGTGATCTCCAATTTACAAAATTGGAAGGAAGAATTCTAAAAAGAAATTTTATGCATTCACGTGCAAGTTCAGATCCCCAGTACTTATGTTAGGGGGCTACTGTACTTTGAATTATGTATATATACAGGACACTGTCATCACTTTATACATATTTTATTTAAAAATTTTTGAATTGGAACTCACTGTTCAACTCGTATGATATATCATTGTTGTAATATAGACAAAAGGGTTTTGACAAATTACAATCCCCTGGAGGCACCAATTTCACTACTGCTATACACATTCTCCATTCCGGTTCTGTCTAACAGAGAACACAGTGAAATAGGGCAGCCCATTAGTCCAATACTATCTTCTTTCTAATTAGCGCAATTTGGGAGTTTTGTGGGTGATATACATATATACATATATATATATATATATATATATATACACTGCTCAAAAAAATAAAGGGAACACTAAAATAACACATCCTAGATCTGAATGAATGAAATATACTTATTAAATACTTTGTTCTTTACATAGCTGAATGTGCTGACAACAAAATCACACAAAAATTATCAATGGAAATCAAATTTATTAACCCATGGAGGTCTGGATTTGGAGTCACACTCAAAATTAAAGTGGAAAAACACACTACAGGCTGATCGAACTTTGATGTGATGTCCTTAAAACAAGTCAAAATAAGGCTCAGTAGTGTGTGTGGCCTCCACGTGCCTGTATGACCTCCCTACAACGCCTGGGTATTCTCCTGATGAGGTGGCGGATGGTCTCCTGAGGGATCTCCTCCCAGACCTGGACTAAAGCATCCACCAACTACTGGACAGTCTGTGGTGCAATGTGGCGTTAGTGGATGGAGCAAGACATGATGTCCCAGATGTGCTCAATTGGATTCAGATCTGGGGAACGGGCGGGCCAGTTCATAGCATCAATGCCTCATCTTGCAGGAACTGCTGACACACTCCAGCCACATAAGGTCTAGCATTGTCTTGCATTAGGAGGAACCCAGGGCCAACCGCACCAGCATATGGTCTCACAAGGGGTCTGAGGATCTCATCTCGGTACCTCATGGCAGTCAGGCTACCTCTGGCGAGCACACGGAGGGCAGTGCAGCCCCCCAAAGAAATGCCACCCCACACCATTACTGACCCACTGCCAAACCGGTCATGCTGGAGGATGTTGCAGGCAGCAGAACATTCTCCTTGGCGTCTCCAGACTCTGTCACGTCTGTCACATGTGCTCAGTGAGAACCTGCTTTCATCTGTGAAGAGCACAGGGTGCCAGTGGCGAATTTGTCAATCTTGGTGTTCTCTGGCAAATGCCAAACGTCCTGCACGGTGTTGGGCTGTAAGCACAACCCCCACCTGTGGACGTCGGGCCCTCATACCACCCTCATGGAGTCTGTTTCTGATCGTTTGAGTAGACACATGCACATTTGTGGCTTGCTGGAGGTCATTTTGCAGGGCTCTGACAGTGCTCCTCCTGTTCCTCCTTGCACAAAGGCGGAGGTAGCGGTCCTGCTGCTGGGTTGTTGCCCTCCTACGGCCTCCTCCAAGTCTCCTGATGTACTGGCCTATCTCCTGGTTGCGATTCCATGCTCTGGACAGTACGCTGACAGACACAGCAAACCTTCTTGCCACAGCTCTTATTGATGTGCCATCCTGGATGAGCTGCACTACCTGAGCCACTTGTGTGGGTTGTAGACTCCGTCTCATGCTACCACTAGAGTGAAAGCACCGCCAGCTTTCAAAAGTGACCAAAACATCAGCCAGAAAGCATAGGAGCTGAAAAGTGGTCTGTGGTCACCACCTGCAGAACAACTCCTTTATTGGGGGTGTCTTGCTAATTGCCTATAATTTCCACCTGTTGTCTATTCCATTTGCACAACAGCATGTGAAATTGATTGTCAATCAGTGTTGCTTCCTAAGTGGACAGTTTGATTTCACAGAAGTGTGATTGACTTGGAGTTACATTGTGTTGTTTAAGTGTTCCCTTCAGTGGCGTAACTACTGCCCCCGCAGTCCTCGCGGTGGCTTGGGGGCGAGGGGCTGCGGGGGCGCCACTGACTTTGCACAGATTGACATGCGGACGGGCGTCCGCATGTCAATCTGCGGTCTCCTTCCCTCCGCTGCTGTAAAGAGGGACACAGAGCGCACATCGCGCGCCTCTCCTGTGTCCCTCCCTGGCTCTCCCCCGGCCGGTCTAATAAAGGAAGTGCCGTTCGTGAGCTCTGATTGGCTCACGAACCGGCACTTCCTTTATTAGACCGGCAGGAGAGCCAGGAGGGACACAGGAGAGGCGCGCTATGCGCTCCGTGTCCCTCCAACACAAAGGAGCGGGGGGTGGGGGGTGGGGGGGAGCAGGCACTGTGGGGGAATATCTGGCACTGGGGGCATATACCTGGCACTGTGGGGGAATATCTGGCACTGGGGGCATATACCTGGCACTGTGGGGAAGATCTGGCACTGGGGGCATATACCTGGCACTGTGGGGGAATATCTGGCAGTGGGGGCATATACCTGGCACTGTGGGGAAAGATATGGCACTGGGGGCATATACCTGGCACTGTGGGGAAGATCTGGCACTGGGGGCATATACCTGGCACTGTGGGGAAGATCTGGCACTGGGGGCATATACCTGGCGCTGTGGGGGAATATCTGGCACTGTGGGGAAGATCTGGCACTGGGGGCATATACCTGGCACTGTGGGGGAAGATCTGGCACTGGGGGCATATACCTGGCACTGTGGGGGAATATCTGGCACTGTGGGCATATACCTGGCACTGTGGGGGAATATTTGGCACTGGGGGGAGCAGGCACTGAGGGGGCATATGTGGCACTGTGGGGGAATATCTGGCACTGGGGGCATATACCTGGCACTGTGGGGGAATATCTTGCACTGGGGGCATATACCTGGCACTGTGGGGGAATATCTGGCACTGGGGGGAGCAGGCACTGAGGGGGCATATGTGGCACTGTGGGGTAATATTTGGCACTGGGGGGAACAGGCACTGAGGGGGCATATGTGGCACTGGGGGGGGGGTATATGTGGCACTGGGGGCATGTACCTGGCACTGGGGGGGAATATCTGGCACTGGGGGCATATACCTGGCACTGTGGGGGAATATCTGGCACTGTGGGCATATGTGGCACTGGGAGCATGGCCCTAGCAACAAGCACTACCCCCTAGCAACGAGCATGACACCCAGTGCATGAAACCCCTGGCAACAAGCATGACACCCAGTGCATGAAACCCCTGGCAACGAGCATGACACCCAGTGCATGAAACCCCTGGCAACGAGCATGACACCCTGAGCATGAAAACCCCTGGCACCGTGCATGGAACCAAGAGCATGAAACCCCTGGCAACGAGCAGGTAATTTAAAAGTAATTAGAAGCCTTACTGTAGAACTTAATGTGTAATGGGCATTACGGTGTGTGGCATAATGTATCACGGACATTGCGGTGTGTGTCATAATGTGTCAGGCATTACGGTGTGTTGTATACTATATCACGGGCATTGTGGTATGTGGTATAATGTCTCAGGATCATTGTGGTGTGTGTCATACTGTGTCACAGACATTGTATGTGCTATAATGTATCAGGGGCATTGCAGTGTGTAGCATAATGTATAACGGGCATTGCGATTCCTGTCATAATGTGTCACAGGCATTACGGTGTGTGGCATAATGTGTCGGGGGCATTAAAGTGTGTGCATATTGTGTCATGTGCATTATTGTGTGTGGCATAATGGCTAAGGCCATTGCAGTATGTGGAATAATGTATACTGGGCATTACTATAAGGAGGAAAAATGACAAATAATGTAAGGGGCATGAATCAGGATTATTTTTCTTTCCTGTGGTGGCTAACGTCTGGGCGTGCAGGTTGTAAAACTGGGGTATAAGGTAGTCTTTTCCTGCAATGCCACGCCCCTTTACGCGAAGCCACACCCATTTCAATGAAGCCACACACCCTTTTTTGGCGGCGCGCGCATATTTGTCTCTTTACTAGAGCCAATTATGGGGGTTATGAAGGGGGGGGGGGGGGGGGGTGCCAAAGGATTTTTTGGCTTGGGGGAGAAAAATTTCTAGTTACGCCACTGGTTCCCTTTATTTTTTTGAGCAGTGTGTGTGTGTGTGTCTGTGTGTATATATATATGTATATATATATATATACATACACAAATATATACTGTATACACACACATTAGAATAAAGTAGAATATACATACTTAAATACCATAGAAGTGTACCCTGCCTCAGTGGTGAGAAATGCAGTGCTGCTGATACTGCAGCTGGATTCTTCTGCATGCAGCCAGATTGCGCTGCAAGAACGGTCTCTCCTCCTGCTCTTCGATGGCCGCTGGAGGCAGGGAGTATTAGAGGAGCCGGCAAGAAAATATACACAACCGCACAGTCACAGTCAGCATTGCATCTAATGATGCCAGGATAGTGCCAGCATCCGTTACCATGGTGGCTGGCTGGTCCCCTTCTTAACACCTGGCCGACCCTGTGAGAGAGGAGGAGAGCTCTCCCAACACGATACAGGGAGGATGGGATGCAGGAGCACAGCAGGACATCCTGCCCCGCTTCAAGCCAGCAACCAAGACACAGGAAGAAGAGCATGAGGGCGCCATCTGGTTGCCGGAGGTCCAGCGGCCGGAATCAAAGGAATACAGGCAAGTCTTCATCCAGAACACACAGGCAACAGGGGTCATCAGCATTTGGGGCAACAGCGGCAGCAGGAGAGGGGGAATACCAGCACATGCTGGTGGATTTAATACGCCAAGCCACCGAATCAGACTGTCCGGAGTCAGGGAGGGAAGAGCAGGGGCCCCCCATGCCGCAGCAGAGCTATAAGCCCCCTCCCATAGAGCCACAGCAACTTTTACCGCCCATGCGGGCAAGTAGCAGACCCAGCTCGATACACAGGGAAAGGAGTAGGTGCAGCAGAGGGAGCCGGCCGCGATCACTGGAGACACGGGGGAAATGGGTGTTTATTGCGGAAACCCAGAGGTATAACAGCCCCGCACGGCAACCCAGTTTTACCCCTAGAAGTAGGAGCAATAGAGGACAGTGCGGGGGGGGGGGGGGGGGGGGCACCATGGACAAGGGGTCACTGGGGGGACTACAGGATTACCTCACCCACTCCCCACGGTTCACCTCACCCCCCAGAAGAAGGTACCAAGAACTTTCAACCCCTGCCAGCAGGCACTTGTCAATAGCGAGGGCAGAGGGGTGACAGGAGACACCAGGGGCTGCGACAGGAAAGCAAACTTTGACACTCCAGCTGTTGTTGAACTACACATCCCAGCATGCCCTGCATCAGTTTTAGCAAGGGCAAATAGCAAAACTGTAGCAGGGCATGCTGAGATGTGTAGTTTAACAACAGCTGGAGTGTCAAGGTTAGCCATCACTGCTCTATATTAATGACAATGTCCCATTACTGCGTGGAGGGCAGGAAGACCCGTTACAGGCTCTCCTGACACAAGCCAGAGGAGGAAATCAGCCCAGACTCAGCGTACCCAAGGGCAGCGCGGTCCGCGCCTCATCCAGCGGGGCAGCAGCACAATCGAGCACCATGGTAAGCGCAGCAGAGGCTCCAACAACAGAGGCCGTCGCCCAGGCAAGCACAGCGCACGCTAAGCTCGCTAGACTCACATCTGCCCATGCAGCTCAGGAAGGAAATTGAAAGGGGAGATTTCATTGATATATGCTCCCTTACTGAAGAAGGCTGGAGGGACAAGGAAAGATGCAGTGAAAAAGGGGGGTGGCAGAAACAGGCCTATAAGACAATCGAGCATTGGGTAAGTGGAATGTTGGCGTACTCAGGCTATTACGTGCAAGCGTTTCCGGACATGGCCATGAATATGATGAAGTACGTCAATCTCATCTATTCTATTTACAAGGATCACGGTGGACAAGCATGGCACAGATACGATGAAGAATTCAGGCTTAGGGCGCAGGGTCAGAAGCCAATTAAGTTTGGCTCAAGAGATATCGATCTGTGGTTTAAGGTGCAGGCGAGAAGCGGAGGAGATAGAGGTAGTGCATCGCATAAGCTGACAGGGAGGCCTGGCACGCCCAAGGCTTAAGTGTTATGCCTTTAACGATGCGCAGTGCAACAGAACCGCCTGCAGATTTAAGCATGCCTGCACGCTCTGCAGTGGGAGTCATCCCGCAAAGGAGTGCTATAAGCAGAAGGGAAAGCAGGGAGAGAAGGTATCTGGAGCGCCTGTGCCTAGCAAAGGCAACTAGCCCAGTGAGGCTAAAGGGGATCCAGGAGTGGCTATCCAGGTACCCCAAGCGTTCGGAAGCCAAGTTGTTGCAGGAGGGTTTCCAGTAGGGGTGTAGGATCCCAATAAATAAGGCGGTCCCTACAAGCACCTGCAGCATTCCATCAGTGCGCAGCCAGAAGCAGCATGCGAAAAAATTGTAAAAGAGCTATCCCTAGATAAAATGGCAGGCCCATTCGAGGCTTCCCCCCACTGCCAGGCTTGGTAGACCCTTAGGTCTGGTGCCGAAAAAAGTGCCGGGGAAGTTCAGGCTCATTCAGCACCTATCCTTTCCAGAAGGGGCTTCGGTGAACGACGCCCTGGATGAAGAACAATGTTCCATGCAGTACCAGTTATTTGATCATGCAATGGTCAGGAAGCAGGGAAAGGAGCCTTGTTAGCAAAGCTAGACATTGAATCAGCGTTTAGGCTGCTCCCCCTACACCCAGATAGTTTCCACCTCATGGGTTTTCATTTTGATGGTAAATTTTTTGTGGCCAAATGCCTGCCCATGGGCTGTGCCATATCCTGCGCTTTGTTTGAAACCTTCAGCTCATTCTTGCAATGGTGCCTGGAGGTGCGAGCGGGGCACAGGTCGGTAGCACACTACTTGGATGATTTTCTGCTGGCAGGCCCAGCATGGTCAGACCAGTGCGCGCAGTTGGTTCATGAGCTCGAGGTTATGCTAGACGAATTTGGGGTCCCCATTGCCAGGAAAAAAACTGAAGGCCCTAAAACAATTATTTCTTACCTGGGAATTGAGATTGACACAGACAGAATGCAATGCCAGCTGCTGGCGGAGAAGGTCGGGAAGCTAGGCAGGGAGACCAGTGCTTGCGCCAGTGCAGGAAAAGTGACCCTGGAGAGGATGCAATTGTTGCTAGGTTTGCTCAATTTTGCCTGCCGGGTAATCCCCATGGGTAGGATTTTCAAGAGGCGTTTGGAGAAGGCCACTGCGGGGTGAAGAAAAGGCACCATCTCATACCCATCAATAGGGAGATGAAAGAGGATTTGTTGGTGTGGGATGATTTCTTGCTAAAGTTCAATGGGGTGCGCATCTGGCCCAGTGCCAGGCAGTCAAACCACACATTGGAGCTATTTACAGATGCGGCAGGGGCCACAGGTTTCGGTGCATGTTTACAAGGAGAGTGGTGTGCAGAGACATGGCCAGAAAGTTGGAGGGAAAAAGGCCTCACTAAAAACCTGGCAGCGTTAGAGCTATTTCCTATTGTGGTAGCGGTAGGCATCTGGGGACATAGGCTCGCGAATAGGTCCATCCAGTTTTGGTGCGACAATATGGGCGTGGTGCAATCCGTAAACAACCAATCGGCTTCATCGCCTCCGGTAATTAGGTTGCTGCGTAGCCTAGTGGCGACATGCCTCCAGCACTACCTTGCGTTCAGGGCGAAACACGTGACTGGGGAGCAGAATGTGATTGCAGACGTGCTATCACGCCGGAAATGGGAGTTATTTAGGGCAGCAACGCCGTTTGCGCGAGTAAAAGGCTTAACATGCCCCTCTCATCTTTGGCAGATAGTCGAGCCGATCTAAGCGAGTTGGTGCAAAGGTCCCTGGCACCCAAGACGTGGAGAGCATACAGTGCAGCATGGGTGAGATGGCAGCAGTTCCATGGTAGGGGCATTTCTGTGGGGCAAGATCCACTCCGGCAATTGCTGTCTTTTCTAGGAAAGATGAGGCAGGAGCAGGCGTCCAAAGCCACAGCCAACACCACGCTGGCAGGTATATCTTTCTTTTCCAAGCTACATGGCGAAGGAGATCACACTACGGCATTTGAGGTGCGCACTGCCATGAGAGGATGGGCCATAGCCGAGCCAAGGCGGCCGGACACGCGCAAGCCAGTAACCATAGAAAGGCTTGGGAGAATTAACCACATTTTGCCCGGGGTGTGCAGCAGCAAGTACGAAGTGGTGCTGTTCAGCATTTACCATAGCATATAGCAGAGCATTTAGAGTGGGGGAGCTGGTGGCAGAGTCAAATAGGGCAGCGGGATCTGGGCTGCTATTCAGAAACATAGTGGTAAGCGAGGGCATGGTGTTGTGCAGGATCCACAAGTCAAAGACGGATCAGGGAAGAAAAGGCTGGTGGATCCAGCTGGCCAGGCACCAGGACGCGGCAGTCTGCCCATTCTTGACGGTGCGCAATTTTGCAGAAGTTAGCCCGGCAGGAGGCGAGAATTTCCTCATCCACACGGCTATGACGGCACTGACCAGGTACCAGTTTTCGGCAATCTTTAAGAGATGCATCACAAGATTGGGCTGGGATGCCAAAAAATTTGGTACCCACTCTTTCCGGATTGGCGCAGCAATGTCCGCGGCCTGTCAGGGTCGGTCAGTGGAGGACATAAAAGGGTTAGGAAGGTGGAGGTTCCGACAGTTACAAAGCGTACATCATGCCTGTGGTTACTATGGCAACACAAGAGTAAGTGGTTACAATCTGCTGACACCCACCCCTTCTCCCCCCCCTTGTGTTTTACAGAATTCGGTAGGAAGAAGCGGGTTTGGATCATTGGGCATTCGTATGTACACCGGGCTGCGGAGCAGGCTGCAGGCAGGCCATATGGGCGGCAACTGGGGTTGCAGCAGGAGTCAGGAACTGTATTTTGATTCGACAACAGGGGTATGTCATGGGTACAGGCCAGAAAGGCATTACGTAAGGCCGAACGGGCATCGGGGCGGCCCAACGTGATTGTGTTTCACCTCGGTGGAAACGAACTCGATAAGATCAAGTCGCTAGAGATCATTAAGCTTGCCTGGGAAGACTTTGCTTGGATAAAGGCACAGTGGGGCAGCGTACACATAATATGGTCTAAAATCATCCCAAGATTAACATGTAGGGGAGCCAAGGTGGGCTCAGGAATTGACAGGGCCAGGAAGAAGGTAAATGCAGCCATCAGTACGTTGGTCACAGCCAGTGGCAGAAGCACCGTTCAGCACAATTACTTGGCGGTAAAGTGCAGAGCGATGGTGTACACCTGTCCAGCATAGGCCTGGACATATTCAACAATGCTCTGCAGGATGCCCTGGAAGGTTTGGGGTGGTAGCTGCAGGGTGGGGGCTTCAGGACCCCGGTCAAGGGGACCTCGTGTGGCGGGGAGGGAGCGGTGCACAAGGTAGGAAAGTAGGAGATTGTCAGAATACCTTGCATATTCACCAATAGGTGGCCGCATGCCTGGTTCCAGCAATAATGCGGCATGGGCCATACAGGTTGTGCGCCAGGGGAGGGTGCTGTACGGAGGGTAGCTGGTCCCAATATGGGAGGGGGCATGGTTGCGTACCTACAAGGTTGGGACGGCATGCCCCAGGTGGTACAACGTTGAGAGAGCCTTTACACACCGCTTCCCTTTTTTCCGTTCCCTGCGATTTGGTTTGTTGTGATTAAGTGATTAATAAAGCTGTGACCGATTTAATTTGCCCGAAAATAACGTAGTCTCGTGTCAGTTATTGGTTGGCCAACAGGTAGGGGCGCCATTAAGTCGGTATCTCCATCCTTACACGGGACAGATTCCATACAGTATACCCGCCATACAGAGTGGTGGTAGGGCGGACGGTAGAGGCAGCGTGGCACCTCTAGTGACTGGAGGTGACCGGCGTTGTATGTGAGCAGTGGCATTCCCGGCAGCAAAGTGAACGTGGTGCGGCCTGACTCATGAAAAACAGCTCCAGTCTACCAGCCGTGCCACCAGCCGAGACAGACCCCAGACTCCCGATTGGAACTGTCAGCGTCTGTAGACGGAGCTATAGAGGTGGTCCCGACCGACAACGGGGCACCGCACAGCCAGCAGGGATCCTTCCCTCCAGACCTTCCAACTGCCGGCCCTGCAGAGACATCTGCGTAAAGAAGGCCACGGCTGTAAGTAACTCGTGACAACCCATGCCCTTTAGAGAAAGGCATCAGCAGCAGTAAAGCACCACATAGGGGGCGGATTCCCAATCAGTGACTCAGCCACATGGCCAGAGAGTTATACCCAAATAAGACAAGTTTCTAATTCTAACTGGGAACAGGCCCTCTCCATAGGGATTGACAAAAAAGGAAAGTTAATATACAGTTCCCCTTTTCCGGCACACAAGTACCGTTTGTATATACAGTATTAAGGAGGATTTAAACTGCAGCCAGCTCAGTAACCATTGTGCAAGGGAGAGCTAACAGCATTATAGGACAGCATCATCTCGTATGCACATATAGAAGTTCCATTCTGATTTCTGTTGATCAACTTGCATAATTAAACCCTGCAGGGACGAGACTGTCTTCAATAACCAAGGGCCATTAGTGGATTACAGTAACCTAAATTTTCCAGATTGAATTACCTCAGGGTCCCATACAGCTGGGCAGAACTTCTACTTTTCATGGGGAGTTAACTTAAAGAACCCAGTGTACAGTATAAATGCATATATACACAGTTTGACTGAATCACTTGTCATCCAATGGTGACTACTCAACTTGTGCCCAGGTAATAGGACACTGACTGTTCTAGGAGGAAGGTATATTGTTGTAATATCCATGTTATATTACATAACTCAAGTGCTACTCTGTGTTCTGTCATAATACCGGACAAATTGAAGGATGTTTAAGTGAACGTTATTAGAGATGAGCGTGTTTGGATGTAACGCCAGAATCAACGCCAGTTCGATTTTATCTGGATTTTTCTTATTGGCTATCCAAAACACGTGATATCCGTGAGCCAATAAGATGCCGTTTTGAGAACCGAGTAAATCCGAGTAAAACCGAATAAAACCGAACCCGCTCATCTCTAATATATACAGTATATATATATATATATATATATATACAGTATATATATATATATATATATATATATACAGTACCAGTCAAAAGTTTGGACACACCTTCTCATTTAATGGTTTTTATTTATTTTAATTATTTTCTACATTGTAGATTAATACTGAAGACATCAAAACTATGAAAGAACACATATGGAATTATGTTGTAAACCAAACAGTGTTAAAAAAAAATCAAAATATGTTTTATATTTTATATTCCTCAAAGTAGCCCCCTTTTGCTTTGATGACAGCTTTGCACACTCTTGGCATTCTCTCAATCAGCTTCATGACGTAGTCTCCTGGAATGGTTTTCCAACAGTCTTGAAGGAGTTCCCAGAGGTGCTGAGCACTTGTTGGCTGCTTTTCCTTCACTCTGCAGTCCAACTCATCCCAAACCATCTCAATTTGGTTTAGGTCGGGTGATTGTGGAGGCCAGGTCATTTGACCCAGCACTCCATCACTTTCCTTCTTGGTCAAGTAGCCCTTACATAGCCTGAGGTGATGGTCCCAGTAAGCGCAAACCAGATGGGATGGCATGGCGCTGCAGAATGCTGTGGTAGCCATGCTGGTTAAGTGTGCCTTGAATTTTGAATAAATCATCAACAATGTCACCAGGAAAGCACCCCCACACCATCACGCCTCCTCCTCCATGCTTGACAGTGGGAACCACACATGCAGAAACCATCCGCTCACCTTCTCTGCATCTCACAAAGACACAACGGTTGGAACCAAAAATTTCAAATTTGGACTTATCAGACCAGAGTACAGATTTCGCTGGTCTAATGTTCATTCCTTGTGTTTCTTGGCCCAAACAATTCTCTTCTTCTTGTTGTTCATCCTCAGTAGTGGCTTCTTCGCAGAAATTCGACCATGAAGACCTGATTCATGCAGTCTCCTCTGAACAGTTGATGTTGAGATTTTTCTGCTACTTGAACTCTTTGAAGAATTTATGTGGGCTCTAATCTGAGGTGCTGTTAAGTAGTGTTTTCTGAGGCTGGTAACTCTAATGAACTTATCCTCTGCAGCAGAGGTTACTCTTGGTCTTCCTTTCCTGGGGCGGTCCTCATGAGAGCCAGTTTCATCATAGCATTTGATGGTTTTTGCAAGTGCACTTGAGGATACTTTCAAAGTTCTTTTAATTTTCCATATCGACTGACCTTCATATCTTAAAGTAATGCTGGATTGTCATTTCTCTTTGCTGTGTTGAGTGGTTTGTGCCATAATATGGATTACAACAGTAGTCAAATAGTGGTGTCCACTGTGTACTAACCCTACCTCTGCACAATACAACGGATGGTCTCAAACACATTAAGAAGGCAAGTAATGCCACAGATTGACTCTTGACAAGGCACACCAGTTAATTCAAAACCATTCCAGGAGACTACCTCATGAAGCTGATTGAGAGTATGCCAAGAGTGTGCAGAGCTGTCATCAAAGCAAAAGGTGGCTACTTTGAGGAATCTAAAATATAAAGCATATTTTGATTTGTTTAACACTTTTTGTTTACAACATAATTCCATATGTGTTCTTTCATAGTTTTGATGTCTTCAGTGTTAATTTACAATGTAGAAAATAATTAAAATAAATAAAAACCATTGAATGAGAAGGTGTGTCCAACATTTTGACTGGTGTTGTATATATATATATATATATATATATATGTATATATATATATATTTATATATACAACTCGAACAGCCGGCACTCCACGGGATACTTCAATAACTTGCCAGGGTGCGCTCCAGAGGCTTGCCAACCTCATGTGTGTCCTGATGACGGGGGGTAGTACCCCGAAACGTTGAAGAATAAAGCACCTTGTTTTTTCACTGAGATGGTAGTCCAGGAGTGACTCTGTTGTTGGGAGAGTATATTTATATATATATATATATATATATATAAAATCATACGATAAGCGTGGCACTCACAGGGCTTGTCTCCTCAAATAACGTTAGGCGCAGGACGCCTCAGCAGGTTTCCTGCGCCTGACGTTATTTGAGGAGACAAGCCCTGTGAGTGCCACGCTTATCGTATGATTATATTCCACTACTGCAAGGCATGGGAGGCATCGAGGCACCTCTTTTATTGCTTGAGACCGTGTGCCGGCACTTCATCCATATATATATATATATATATATATATATATATACTGTATAAATAAATATATATATAAACTCGTTCCAAGCGGCAGCACTCCGTATCAAGTAAGGACACAACTTCAAACTGGAATCTAAATTGCAGTATAAAAATAAAGCAGCCAGTATTTACCCTGCACAGAAACAATATAACCCACCCAAATCTAACTCTCTCTGCACATGTTACATCTTCCCCATCCTGCGGTGAACATGGTTTTGCCCATTAGCTAACAAATTTGCTGCTGCAATCAGATCTGAATTAGGCCCATAGTAGCAAAGCCTCATTTCTCTTCATAGCCTACATGGTCTTATTATTACCAACTAACCAACCTCTTGCCATTTGAACTTTGTCACAGAGATCTGTTTACAATATATAGGAAATATGTTCTTATGTTATATATTTTGCTTAACTATCCTCTACACCTGTATAAAATTAGTTTGTTTTCGTTATGAAAGGGATATTAACACATGGGCCTTTTCCTAACAAGGCTGACACATAATTTCTTATCTCCAAGTGGTTTTGTGTAGAGTAGAACACTGAGCCGTAACTAGACTTATTGTTGCCCTGTGCCAAAGAGAGAATTGGCGTCCCCGTCCCATGCCATACCCAGGATTCAATAACCTGTTGAATTCTAATCAGACACCCTACTCATTGAGCTATTTGATCCTGCATAAAAACTATGAACACTATATGAATCTAATGGTACTTTGTAAAAAAATAATCAGAATTACAATTGAGCAGATCTATGTAGTGTGCAGCCACGCATCCAATCTCTTGCAGCCACACACTACATAGATTTGCTCAGTCGCAATACTGATCACCCCTCCACAAAGTACAAGTTAAGCTTCATCTAGTTTGAATTCTCTAGCTTAGAATTATCTACCTTTCTATGTAAGGGCAGATAGCTCAATTAATAGATAGAAATTCTGACTGCAATGCCACAGGTAGTGGGTTCGAATCCCGGGTATGTCAGCATTTTGAAATGTAATAAAGGACATTGTCACTTAATAACAAAGAAATCTCAAGTTGTGTTCATGAATGTTGTATAGGTATTAGCGACTGAAGGTTTCAGGGTAGGAGATAGGGGCGGTCAGGAGATGCTGGGCTTCAAAAGGGGGAAGCTGCAAGTGAAAGTAATTAAAACAGATAATTGACAAGTGCTGCAAACAGCACCCGCTACCCTGCAGTGCTATGTGCGGTGCCCCCTCCGCACACACCTAGTTACGGCCCTGATGGAGCATCTTATATGGCCACATTGACCACAGTCTTCTAACGACGCAATTTCTTTGTTTGATACTAAAGCCGGGTACACGACAATTTCAGCCTAAAAAATTATCAATAATCGATAACCACATAAATGTGGTTATCGTTTATTTTTAGGCTTATATCGTCCAGTGTATATGGGGCAATATTGATGAATGATTAACGATGCGCGCTATATCATTGAACGCATTATCGTTCAATAACGTAGTCATTCATGGCTGGCATTTCAGCATTGCCCAGTGTGTACCTGGCTTAACACAAGCTATCAATTTGTTTATGCCCTTTTTACTCCACCTCCTATCTGCTTACCCATTTTATCAAGCACTCTAAGTAGTATGCCTGTCTTAATCTGTGCATGGGTACTAGGAAATAAACAAGCCAAAACTGGATAAACACTTTATTGAGCAACTTTTTGAATTACAAGTCACACATAGCCATGAAGTAACATTAAAAATACATCAAACCAAAAATTTTTTGTTTGAAAATGAAAGTTTAGTGTTTGAGATCTCTGCCACAGACAGTGCTACAGACAGGAACGGACTGGGCCTCTGTTTTGGCCCAGGCACTTGTGAACATGCGTGCGCACATGTCACTGGAGGGGGCGTGCACGTATGTCACGATGTATGGGGGTGTGCCGTAAGTCATGGGGGCGTGGACTCACGGCACGCCCCCATTTCCATGGCGACTCTTGCCGGGGGTGGGGGGGCACGCCGTGAGTCCGGGGTGTGTGGACTCGCGGACCGCCTCCATTTCCATGGAGACCGGGGGTGGGCGGCTAAACCAGAGAGTCGGAGGCTTCACTGCGCGTGGCCTTCCCAGCTCTCTGTGTGACTGCACCGGCCCACCTGGCCATTGGCCCTTCTGGCATTTGCCATAAGTGCCAGATGGGCAGTCCGGCCCTGGCTAAAGCTGTGGAGAGAACACACTGTGATAAACTCAGTTAGCTCTGCCAAGACTATAAAGTGTGTATGTGAACCTTGGCACTGGAGTGAAGTTGGCGTGCTTATAAATCACGCCTTCGCCATTTTCAAATAAACATCCCGTATCTATATGTTTCCATTACATGTAACATTATCTGCACTGTTATTACTGTTATACAATTACTGCTCTAAGTTACATATGATGCTGTTTCAAGTTCCTCTAACACCGTTAGCTGCAATAGGACATGGATATTGGCTCTAGATATTACAAGTGGCCTTTGATAAGCAAATCTCTTGATGATGTCAGAATTATGACAATGACAGATGAGAATGGGGCATAGATTCCAAATTCGTCATGTAACTAACCAGCCTCTAGTTGGATTAGTCTTGAGTGAACGACTTGACCTGTGGAGGGCAAATAAGTGTTTACATAGCATGTACAGTAGTACGTGAGCATCTCATTATCTCTTAGAATGCATTAACTGTACCTTACATTGTGTTGGTAGCTGCATTACACAGGTTATTTTCTAGTAGTCTTTTCCATGATCTATCGTGTATGCTATACACTAGTCATAAACCATTTTAATTTATATTTAGGTATGCATATCATGAATTCACACATGCAAAGAGCATTAAAATACAACAAATAGATTCTTATAGTGTAGACCAGACTATACCAATGTAAAATCTTAATGTAGTGGTTTTCGTTATAATTCAGAATGTTATTTTTCTTATGCTAAAATGTCTGAACAAAACGGGATTGTATAGAAAACATGTAAAACACATTTGATGCATCTTTAATAAAATATATGGCTTATCTACGAATGCTTTTCTGAAAGCTCCAGAACTGCATTCCAAACTGGAGCCAATGATCTAAATGCTGTCAAAATTATGGACATCAATGAATGAAGACCTCAGTGGGACAATCATAAACGTTGGAAGTTCTCCTCATTTCTACAAAAGCACTCATGTGAATGAGACAGAAGCTTTACATTTGTTAACACCTGATATCTAGGGTGTGGTACAGAAGTTAGACATTATAAACAGGACAGTAGAGAGCCTGGCCTGGCCCAGGTACTTTTCAGGGTGTGTGGCCTAATTACAGGAGGCGTGGCTATGCACCCTCAGAAGAAATGCTGAAAAAAATATATTTTAAGTGCCTCACATGTGCTGTGCCAGACCTGGGCCTGGGTAATTAGTACCCCCCCCCCCTCGTCATCACTGATTATAAAGTTAGACATTCAATAAGTCTACACCATAGGGCCGACAGTCAAAAGATCGATAGGGTTAAAAGGTCGACAGTCAAAAATAATAGGATGAAAAGGTCAACACAAAAATTATTTTTTGTGCTATTTTGTGTTTTTAAACATTTTTTAGACAAATTTGTTGAAATATGTCCCCTTGCTTGCTCGCTTCGCTCGCCACACTTCAGGCCCGGTGGTTGCTAAAGGTAATAATTTGTGACATGGATAGTAAATGAGGCAACAGTTGTAAAAGCATGAAAACGCTTTAAAACACGCGTCGACCTTTTGACCCTGTTGACCTTTTGACCATGTCAACCTTTTGACTGTCGACCATATGGTGTCGACCTATTGACTGTTGTCCTGTTAACTGTCTATCAACCACCTCCCTGATATCTATCGGATTAGCATTATAGATTATGTATGTGTTTCTTTCTGACCATAAAATATGCTGTATGTTTATTCAAACAATAACATTCTGTGTTACTGAAACAGGGTTATTATCTATAGGTGGGTACATACTATGCAATGTTCTCTGTGAGCGATATCACACAGTGACATCATGCCACGGCCCGGCTGTACATTCAGCTTTGGATGATGAGTCCACATTGAGCTGCATGTATGGCCAACACCGAGGGTCGTTAACGACCCACGGGGCCGCACATCAGCCGTCGTCAGCTGCATATCCAATGGGCGATATAATAAACTATATCGCTCAGGAGGGGGAAAATAAGCTATATCGTTTACTATATTGCTAAGTGTGTATGCACCTTAAAAACCATTGTATTCCAGTTGCTTTGCACACCTATTAAGGAAACACTGGGCATTTATACAGTATGGGCATGGCTGTCTATGCACAGGATCTTGTATTGCAGACAATTCTGTCTTTTACACCTTTTCTATACAATTACCTGTGTTTTTTTTACACACACATTACTACCCAATATGACAAGACCTATGAGATTGTCTTACCTTTACTAGGGTGATAGTGGCACTGTAAACCAAACTCAGCAAGAACAAAGCGATGAAGGTGACAGCGGTGGTCCAGAGACTATCGTCATTATTATTATCATCTTCCTCATCATTACTGCTATAAATGACGTGTATAAATGGCTCTAATTGAAGAATAAGTCACACAATACTTAACAGTCAATATCATCTTCACCAGCCCTACTTCTCAGTCTTGTAAAAGTGAACATGGAATAATAATAATAATAATAATAATAATTTGAAAGTATGGAGGGAAATGTCACAATAGTCTTTAGCTTCAAATTCTTCAATAAATAATTGTTTATTTATTGTCCTATGGTAATATGTAGATGGATGAGGTTGAGGTCCAGAGTTGGGCGTTTTAGTGTTAGCAGCACAGTTCATTCTTTTTCATTTTTATTGTTCCCCATTGTTGCTGCTTCCTAAACTGCTGACCCAAATCTATTGTCCCATGTTTACGTTCCTTGTAAATGTACCTACTTTAAAGTCTAAAGCTGGGTACACATGGAAAGATTTGCACTAAGATATATGCCAGATCTGGCTGGCTGGAATGAAAATCTAGTAATGGATGATAGCAAATGACAATTGGCCATTGCTCCCATCCATTACCAGATTTTAATTCCAACCAGGCAGATCTGACAGATATCTTCGTGCAAATTCTTCCATATGTACGCAGCTTAAGGGGCCTATTCATGATCAAGCCCAATGAACTTCCTGTTATTTTTCCTCCTTGCTGCAAGCTGTGGAGGTGGATTCCAAAGTACTGGGGCAATTCACAATTGTCCAATTGTAGGACTACTCCAAAAAACAGCTGTACATCGAGCCCTAACCATGCCACTTTTGCCACAACTAAGTAGCAGTGAAAGTGTATGAACTAAGGTTCACACATGTCCACAGAGAGGGCCTGATGAGGTGGAGAAATTCAAATAGATCCCTCTTTGCATTCCATAACTGTCTCAGGGAACTAATGTTATCTTAGTGTCAATTCCCGCAATCAAACTCAAGAAACTTGGAAGTTTTCATAGCTTGAGGAATATCCGGTGGCAACATATCTGCAGCAGTCCCTATATTTCCGACAGCAGCCACAGCCCCCATAGGTTTCTGTGGGGGCAGCAAAGCTGTCACATTTACCAAGCTCCATAATGTGAAGCATTCCAGAGTTTGGCCCTGAAAATAGCATTAACCGCTGTAGCCCAGTAGCGTCACAAGCCGCGTGCGGGGGTGCGGGCCGCACATCACATCATTCCTAACACAGCACGTTTCAGAGCCCCTGTCCTTGCATGTGTTTATTAATACATTCAGATGGTATATATTTTATTATTGCCATGAATAGCAGCTATAAGAATTTACAATTATCACGTTGAATATCTGATAATTGATAAATATGCCCCTTAGTGCTGTGTTGACTTCAGCTGACTGAGTTCCCTCCATACAGTTTGCATTTGCATTTTAGGATGACAGAAGAACTATTGACTCTCACTTTGGAATAACGGAGTATGGGAGTAATTCAGACCTGATCGCTAGTGTGCATTTTTTGCATCCCTGCGAGTAGGTAGTCATTGCCTACAGGTGGAGGGTATTTGCTGTGTGCAGGTGTGCGATCGCATTTGTAGCAGAGCTGCACAAATATGAGTTAGTGCAGTCTCTGCTCAGCCCAGGACTTACTCTGCTGCGATGATCGAGGCCAGAGCTGACGTCAGAAACTCTCCAAACGCCTGGTCCCTCCTGAGTATTCCTGGACACTCCTACAAAACAGTCAGTTGCCACCCACAATCGGCCTCTTCCTGTCAGTCGCCTTGCGTTCGCCCATGCAATCGCTTTTTTCGCACCATCCCGTCACTATGCACCGATGCCCGATGCAGTCATCCAACGCGCCAGCGCATTGTGGTGCATAAGCATGCGCCGTACAAACCTGATCGCCCGCTGTGCGAAAGCGCACAGCATTGATCAGGTCTGAATTACCCCCTATATGTTAGTAGTGCAGACTGACTTACTTTCTGTCTCTCCTCTTTATAGATCAGTACACATACAAAAGAATGGCTCACAATACTATACATTGATATTTATCAAGCAGTAGACAAGAGAGGCAGAGGCAAATAGTAGAACAACATAGTTTAATGCATGAATATAAGTTGATTAACAGTTACAGATATTAGAAATAACAGCTCCAGTGTAGATGTTGGAGCATAAGCATCTCAGCGTAAGCATTCACATATTGTCGCTCAGGCAAAAGCAACAGTTTCCACGTGCAATTCAGGGGTGCAAATATGCATTTTATAATATTTGTTATAAAGTATGTTATTAGGTCATCTCCCACGGCCACACTAAAGCGTGCACTATGAGGCTGTGGTATCTTGGTAGTGGTCAGTGTATGACTTTTCTCTGAGTGCTATTCAATAGTGGAGATTAGTGTAACAAAAGTCAGTACCAAATATGTGGCAGAACTGTGTATGTTTGTATAGCAGTATTATTATAAAGCAAATTGAGGTAATGTTATAAGAAATCTAATAACAGGCGAGGGACATGTTTCTCATTGGACAGGATAAAATCACATCCAAGCGTTAATGAAACTGCTACATTTTACGTTCTTGTTTCTGCAGTTAGCTGTGTTAGTATAATGTCGCCAACTACTGTACTGCACACTGACATAATGTGTCGGCTTTTTCATGACCATCTACATAAACATCAGGCAAATATGAATAGCAAGAAATCTGTAAGCAGGCAATGAGCTGAAGCACATTGATCACTAATTACCATTTGTGCAAGTGCTGAGACTTATTTTGCCTTCAGTTTGATTTGTTTGGCATATATAAGTGCTGTCTTTATCCCAATCTTCTTTTTTGATGGACAGGATACTGATATTTACATCATTTGTGTTTGGTTCAAAATCTGTAATTATTCCAAGTAATGAACCATTCTTCCAGGTAAGTTTGGTGTTTTTCTTGTGGGGTTTGATCATACAGACAAGGCTCACATAGCTGTGAGTTTCCGCTTCATTAAGATCTAATTTATGAGGACAAAATAAATAGACCCTTGATTCTTTTGTTGTCTCAGGGATATTTTCTTGTTTTGTTACTCCTTTCACTGTAAAATGCAAAGACAAATAATGTTACTTCCATGGTTTAGAGGTCACACGTTGTACATACCCTGGAGCGAATCAGAATGTGATATCATGATCCTACCTTTTATTTCTATGCTGATTGGGGAACTGGATGATTGAAATTCCACTGTACAGGTAACATTTTTTGCATCGGCCCGAGGTATGGTCACAAGGCTACTGCTTTGGAAATTCTTATTGCCACTTGTTATGGCCTGGGAACCCCTTTTGAATTGTATTTGTTTAGGAACGACCCCACTAGCCAAGCATCCAACAGTGATACTTTCAGAAGTCAAATCGACAGCGCACGGTAGCAACGGGTAAACTCTGGGCTCCTCTGTTGGAAAGTTGTACAAAAAGCATTATTAGTGTTATCATTCATATTTTATACTTTGGAGCACAATTAATCTCTCAGATAGGCACTTTAATGGAGATATAGTAGTACATACAAAATATAAAATGTATATTGTATGGTAGGCACTAATAGGGTGTTACAGATCCAAAACGTTCTAGTAAATTCTGTCCTCTAATTGGAATGAATATGCAAATATATTCAGGCACACTGGATATTACTCATACACCTGTATGCCTACTCCTATAACTGTTTCTGTGTATGCCTACTCCTGTAACAGCTTCTGTATATGCCTACTCCAATAACTGCTTCTGTGTATGCCTACTCCAATAACAGCTTCTGTGTATGCCTACTCCAATAACTGCTTCTGTGTATGCCTACAAATATAACCGTTTCTGTGTATGTCTACTCCTGTAACAGCTTCTTTGTATGCCTACTCCTGTAGCAGCTTCAGTGTATTCCTACTCCTGTAGCAGCTTCTGTGTATGCCTATTCCTTTAACAGCTTCTGTGTATGTCTACTCCTGTAACAGCTTCTGTGTATGCCTACTCCTGCAATAGCTCTGTGTATGGCTATGCTTATTCCTATAATAGCTTCTGTGTATGACTACTCCTGTAACAGCTTCTGTGTATGCCTTCTCCTGTAATAGCTCTGTGTGTGTTTATTCCTATAACAGCTTCTGTGTATGCCTACTCCTGTAATAGCTCTGTGTATGCCTACTCCTACAATCGCATTTGCATACCTCCCAACATGACCCTCTCCAGTAGGGACAAACTGCTCTGCTTCTGGACCTTTCTTTTAATTTATGATTGCTGGCACCTGTGTTGAACAGGTTACTGGTGTCAAAGTCAGAAAAATGTCTCTATGCACGTTGCCATATTTGCACCGCACACTGGTCCGCGCTGCGCATGCGTACGCTCTCCCGTGAAGGCGCATACCCGCAATAGCGTGCACTCGCAGGCGCGGTATGCGTATTTACGGTAGAGTTTATGTAGTCGTAGCATGCGACTCATTCGTTACATATTTTCACAATTAATGTAGTTTGTAGATCATGATCTCTTTGATAGATTCTGAAAGTTTGGTTAATATAGAATGTCCCTGAGCTGAGGAGTCCCTCTTTGCATCGTACGAAGGGTCTAACAGGAATCATACAGCAGTGTTTGGTACCCATCGGAAGAGTATTTAATTAGCAATATTCCGGTGTTGGTTTGGAGCGTATTAATCGCTCGTGCGAATAGTTATGGACATAAGAAGTTTATGTCCATTTCTATTATTTACACATATTCAGGTATGCGGCGGGAAACCCAGTTTCCCACCCACCTGAGCTGTTGGAAATCGTCACAGCCCACCTGTATGAATCACCCTATGACCTTTTGTTATGATGCAGGGCCGAATTCCTTCGGCCAATGGACAATGGGATTGTAGGACCAGGAGATTGCATTGTGTGTGGGGCATAAATAGGCAGGCCGACCACATCCAGCTCTCACTCTTCAACGGTTCTCATTGCTGAAAATCGGGTGCTGGATGTCCAGGCGCATGCGATCGTTTCCCCTTGTGCGGTAAGTTTTCTCTCCGTAATCATTGTCTTTCTGTGAGCCAATTTCTCTCATCTCTCTCTCATCTCTCTCTCTCTCTCTCTCTCTCTCTCTCTCTCCCTGTTCTGTTCCCTCATATCTCCCCTAGACTAGGCTAGTATTGTATTGTATTAGATAGTATTGTATTGTATTGCATTTAGGTCAGTGTAGTATTGTCTTTTTGTATTTATTGTTTAGTTCTGTGGTTAGGAAGTCTCTGTTATATTGTAGTGTATCATTTGTACTGTTATCCCCTTTTACAAATATATTAGATATAATACAGTTAATAGGCTTCGGACCCTAAACCAGTATCTGTGTATTTTCTATAGTGTTAAGTGTTCACTTGAGCGTCGGTGACGCTCAAGCAGCTTTGTAGTTAGTCAGGTTACACAAGGTTGCACTTACACCCTGTACTCACATTAAGGTAGTCTGTGTATATCATTGTTGAAAGGTTTAATATCGAAGTATAGTGCTGTGAGCGTCTGCATCGCTGGTAACCTCCTCGTGGTCTCGAGCGTACGCTACGCTACAGCGAATCATTACGTTAGTCATAAACAATAACGTGTCCTGTGATCACTGGGCCGTGAGCGAACGTGACGCTTGAGCGTCTCGCTTACTGCTGAGCGATCGTTACGCAAATAGCGTACCATTACGGTACTTCTTAAGCAAACAGCGTACAGTGTTCTTAGACTTCATAAAGGGTTGTTTATACGACAAAGGAATTTAGCATTGTCACTGGATAAGAAAGGTGTTTCAGCACAGGTGATGGCAATCATAAATTAAAAGAAAAGTCCAAGAGCAGAGCATTCTGTCCCTCCTGGAGAGGGTCATGTTGGGAGGTATGCATTTGTGTATGCCTATTGCAGTGATCTCCAACCCGTAGCTCGTGAGCTACCGGTAGCTCGCCGTAGTATTTTCGGTAGCTCACGGAGCGCACAGGCTTGGGCAGCCACTGGCACTCCTCCTCCCTTCATTTTTAATATGGTGCTGGTTCTATGATATAATTGTGCAAATGGTGCAAATGGTCACATCAACGTTTCGGGGACCTAGTCCCCTTCTTCAGGATAACAGTGGTGCAAAACAAGAGTGTTTAAATAAGGTTAGAAACACTTACCCCCTGACCCCATTCAGTCACATGCTGCAGCGTTTCTCTCTGGCCGCCTGCTCAGGACTTCCGCCCGGCTCACTGGCGCCTTGACGGGACCGGAAGTGACCTCGAGCGGTTACCATGGTTACGCGGCTCGCTCCTGTGACGTCACTTCCGGTCCCGTCGAGGCACCAGTGAGCCGGGCGGAAGTCCTGAGCGGGCGGCCAGAGAGAAACGCTGCAGCATGTGACTGAATGGGGTCAGGGGGTAAGTGTTTCTAACCTTATTTAAACACTCTTGTTTTGCACCACTGTTATCCTGAAGAAGGGGACTAGGTCCCCGAAACGTTAATGTGACCATTTGCACCATTTGCACAATTATATCATAGAAGTGAAAGCCTCTGAGTGCCGCCTCGTTTCTTCCATTGTGTACCACCAGTCCCCGGTTGGGGAGGGCACCAGAGCAGCATCAGTCCAGCATTGGACTTCGTGGAGTGCCGGAGCAGTTGCATTCTCTCTATATATATATGTGTATATATATATATATATATATATATATATATATACCAAACGTTTTTCTTTGCTGATACAAATGTTATGTCTCTGTTTCACCCCCTTACCCTCACCCTCCCTGTAACTCCCCCTAAGTTCTCTTACCCTCACCCTCCCCGAAACTCCCCGTCAGCACCCTTGCCCTCACCCTCCCTGTATCTCCCCCTCAGCACCCTTACCCTCACCCTCCCTGTACCTCCCCCTTAAGGTGCATACACACTGAGCTATTTCCCCCCTGCCCAGCGATGTCAGCGGGGGTGAGCGGCTTCCATAGCAGGACTCTATGGAAAACCGTTCAGCAAGTGAACGGCTGCCGCCAGCGATGAAGCGAGGGCACGCATTAGCGCTCATTGCTGGGGCATACACACTAGGCGGCTTTGAGCTGAAAGCAGCTCAACACACCAAAAGTGAGCTGCTTTCAGCTCAAAATCGCCCTCCCTTTGTCTCCCCTTCAGCACCCCTGTCCTCATCCCCACCCTACCTGTATCTCCCCATCAGCATCCCTGCCCTTATATATATATATATATATATGTTTATTTATTATCAGTTATCTATATAGCGCACACATATTCCAGAGAATATTTGCCCATTCACATCAGTCCCTGCCCCAGTGGAGCTTACAATCTATATTCCCTACCACATGTACATGCGCACACATTCACGCTAGGGTTAGTTTTTGTTGCGAGCCAATTAGCCTACCAGTATATTTTTGGATTGTGGGAGGAAACCGGAGTACCCGGAGGAAACTCACGCAAATACGGGGAGTATATATAAACTCAGTTAGGGCCATGGTGGGAATCAAACCCATGACCTCAGTGCTGTGAGGCAGTAATGCTAACCATTACACCATGCGTACTGCCCAAATTTATATGTATATATATTTATGTGTGTGTGTATATACAGATGGAGCCCTCTTCACCTTTGCCTTTAATAGGATTAACTGAGCCAGGGCAGTCGGACTTAGGCCCTCATTCCAACCCGGTCGCACGCAGGCCTTTTTTTGCACTGCTGCGACCAGGTAATCGCCGCCTACAGGGGAGGGGGTTAGGGCTGTGCAGGGGAGCGATCGCTTGTGCAGAGAGATGCACAAACAAAAAGTTTCTGCAGTCTCTGCACAGCTCAGGACTTACTCAGCCGCTGCAAAGAATCTTCTTGGAGCTGACGTCAGGATCCCTCCCTGCAAACGGCCGGACACGCCTGCGTTTTCTTCGTCACTCCCAGAAAACGGTGAGTTGACACCCCCGGCCGGCCTCTTCCTGTCAACCTTCTTGCGTTCACCGCTGCGAACGCTTTCTTCATTCTTCTTGTCGCAGCCTGCACGCATGCACTGTTGTGACCCGATCGCATGCCTGTAAAAAACTGCAGCGTGCGATCGGGTTGGAATGACCCCCTTGATCCCCTGCTGTAATGACGTAGGGGGTGATTCAGACTTGATCGTAGCTGTGCTAAATTTAGCTATGATCTGGAACACAGACATGCGGGGGGACGCTCAGCACAGGGCTAGCCCGGCTGGCATGTCAGACTCTGCCCGTCGCAGAAGTGCAAAAGCATCGCACAGCGGCGATGCTTTTGCCCTTCAGGAGTAGCTCCCAGCCAGTGCAGCTTTTGCGTGCTGGCCAGGAGCTACTCGTCGCTGCCCGGCTCGCATCGGCTGCGCGTGATGTCACGCAGCCATTGTGGCCTGCCCTCCGCATGGTCCGGCCACAAAATGGCGGCCATATGCCGCCATGCCGCCCCCTCCCGCCCAGCGACCACCTCTGCCTGTCAATCAGGCAGAGGTGATCGCTAGGCAACGTCAGCCGTTGACTGTCAGCCATGCGCCGGCGCACTGCGGCGACGGCACTTGCGCAATTCTGACCTGATCGCTGCACTGCAATGAACTGCAGCGAGTGATCAGGTCAGAATGACCCCCTTAATCCCCTGCTGTATTGTTCTCTTTGTATTGTGTTGCAGCTGAGAACAATAAATGAAAGGCTTATGCTAATAAACCATGGTTTTAATTTTATACCTTAGGGCCCCCTGTCTTAAGTACCCCGGGACAAGGCTGTTGAGAGCCATGCCAGGCCCCGATAAAAGCCTAGGGGCGTGGCTTATTAAGTGGACGTGACTATGCCCTTTAGTATACAAATAAGTGAATAATAAAATAATTGTAGGGCTGCCAAGCATGCTTCACAAGGAGAGATGCCATTTTAACATAGGAGGGCGCCTTTTTAACATAGGGGTGCAGGGGGGAGGGATCCCGCTTTCTACCTTACTTGATCTGGAAGTGGGTCTCTCCTCCTCGACCAATTCCTTCTTCCCAGTGATATTTGAGAAGATGACGCTGGCCACTAGACAGCAAAGACTTTCCATGCCTTCTATGTGCGGCGCGATCTTCCCGAAGATATCACCAGGTGTATGGCACCGCCGTCTGCTGGCCAGAGTACTTATATCCTTGGGGGGGGGGGGGGGGGGGGTTAGCGGACCTACCTGCTCCCCCTGCATCTCGGCACCACTGCCCCAGGCCCCCCAGAGTCTTAATCCGGCTCTGCTTCTGAGACTTTCTTCCCTTACTGTGGCTTCCACAAGTGTGATAACCCATGGCCTCAGCATGGAACCTGGAGCAAATGGGTTTGTAATTGAATAGCTCCTGGCATTAAAGCCTAAAGCTACAAAACCACAGTAAGCACCGTGCCTAATTGTATCCGGCCCTAGATGTACTCAGCTCTGTGTAGTGAGTTACTTTATGTACCGCAGGTGCAAGTACTGTAGCTGT
Source organism: Pseudophryne corroboree (assembly GCF_028390025.1). Classification (NCBI taxonomy): domain Eukaryota; kingdom Metazoa; phylum Chordata; class Amphibia; order Anura; family Myobatrachidae; genus Pseudophryne; species Pseudophryne corroboree. The sequence goes on along the minus strand of NC_086444.1, from coordinate 446,047,473 downwards.
TTTGCTACTGTTACAGTAGTCTATATGTTAAAGGTACAGTAAGCTCAGGTTACCTATTGGTAATTCAGATACACCTGTCTTTGTACTCTCTAAGGCAGGGCTAGGCAACCTGTGACACTGCAGCTGCTGTGGAACTACAGATTCCAACATGCCCTAACAGCAAAACTGTGATAGGGAATGCTGAGTTGTGTAGTTCCACAGCAGCTAGAGTGCCACGGGTTGCTTACCTCTGCTCTAGGGTATCAAAATCTATGTTTCGGAGTTACATGGTTCTCTGTTTTCTACCACGGCACCCAGCTCTGTGTGGTACAGATATACGTATGTCTGCACTGCATGTACATCCTGCTTTATGTTGTACAGGTACACTGATACCCCTTTTCCACTACTGATGCGGGTCGCAGCCGGGAGCCTGACAATGGCTGCAACCCGCATCAGAGCCCCCTTTCCCACTGCACTCAACCAACTCGGCATATTGCCGGGTTGGTGACACTGCTAGTGACGCGGCAGGGGCGGCGCTGGGAGATTACAAGATCTCCCAGCGCCACCCTTCCATACAGTGTAAACGTGAGCGTGTCGCATCGACACGGCTTCCGTTTACACTACAACTTACACGGATCATTCCCGTGTCCTACCCAGGTAGCTACCCGGGTAGGATTCCCGGGTCACTTGATCCAGGTTTTTGCAGAGGGACTCTTTTCCACTAGCAAAAAACACGGGTAAATGCGCGCCCCTGTGCCTTTTCCCGTGTTTTTTGAGCTACTGGAAAAGGGGTAGTAGCTCTATACTACACTATACAGTATGTGCACCCAGCTCTGTAATGTACAAGTACAGCAAAGTCTACACTACGGTGTATCTGCATGTAGCTCTATACTGTACAGGTATACCTAGGTCTGCAGGATATGTGCACCTAGCTCTATGTTATACCAGAACTCTTAGGTCTGCTCTGTATGTGCACCCAGCTACACCTAAGTCTGCGCTATGTGGCTGATTCTGAGTCGAATAGATCTCTGTTCACAGATGCAACATGGAGTTTTTGCAAACAGTGCGTGCACAGATGAGAATTTACACTTATTTGCATATGTTCATCTTATTCTAAGTCTTACAGAACCTGGCCAGATCTCTTGTTCCATGAAATTATGGAGCGGCAACTGGGCAGTGTCAGTGCGAGCGCACGGAAACAGCCTGTCTTATGGGAGTGGGCGTGTATCAAAAGCTCTGTGTGTACGGAGAAGGGAAGCCTGTTTCTGACGGATCTCTTGCACCTAGCAACTCCCTATACTAATGATACCGCTTGCGGCAGCCTCTAAAAGTTCCCCAGCACAGGACAAGAGTACCAAGACATGTTTGTATTAATGTCTTACTACGACTCTTCAATAAACTATTTATTTTGAAGAAGTGGTACTGACTATTCAGTTGGGGGAACATGCGCCAAAAAGGACATTGTTTACATTTTGATTCTGTTAGGTAATATCTATGCAAGCAAATAGCACCAATTGTTTGGACCTAATTTCCCAGTCGCTTAGGGTGCCAGTTCTCATACTTTCACACCCGACTCTGGAAGAAATGTAAGAAGCACTGAAAAGAGTGGAGAAGTATGCCAATGGAGAACTAGTTCATGGCAACCAATTCAGCTGCTACCTATAATTTTATAGAATGCACTTGATAAATGTTACTTCATAGCTGATTGGTAGCCATGGGCAACTTCTCCATGACCTCACTTCTACACTATTTTCACTGCTTCATGCACCCACCTTAATGTAGCACAAACACAATTAGCTGTGTGCTTTATGGGGGGGTAATTCAGACCTGATCGCTGCTGTGCGATCAGGTCTGAACTGCACATGCATGTGCACCACAATGCGCAGGCGCGACAGACTGTAGCAACGGGGATCGCGGTCAGCGACGGGATTGTGCAAAAATTCCGAATGCATGGGCGATCACAAGGTGATTGACAGGAAGAGGCCGTTTGTGGGTGGCAACTGACCGTTTTGCAGGAGTGTCCGGAAAAACGCAGGAGGGACCAGACGTTTGCAGGGAGGGTTTCTGACGTCAGCTCCGGACCCGATCATTGCAGCAGCAGAGTAAGTCCTGGGCTGAGCAGAAACTGCAGCCGGGGAGCGGGGTGCGGGTAGGAGGCGGTGCCTGCTGCCGCGCCCCTAGGCCACAGCGCCCCGGGCGCAGGCACTGCTTGCCCGCACCAAGAACCGATCCTGCCTGTAGGCAGCAACTACCTAATCGCAGGGATGCAAAAAATGCACCCTAGCAAACAGGTCTGAATTACCCCCTATGTGTGCTCTGTTATGTGTGCTACAGATACAGCTATCTCTATATGTTATACAGATACAAACCACAGTGTTCGTCGAAGACATTGCAATTTAGAAATGGAACACTTAAACACATGACTGATTATGGAAAACATGCATTCCATACATGGAGCTCACTCACTGTTACTTCTGGATTAAAAGATTTCAACAGTATTAATCAGCAATAAATTGGAGCATAATTTCTATATATATTATAAAAAATGTATAGAACAAATATCGCAAAATGAAAGCACTAATAGCCATTTTATTTCTTTTAAATAATAATTCCAAATCAATTATAAGGAAAGAAGATATTAATTGACGTTTGGTAAACACTCCTCTCCAGCCAACATACTATACAGTAAATGGCTTTAGAATGTTGCATAGAAATATGTCAGCAAATGCCTATTGAGAATTCTAAGTGCCTGAACCACTGAGAAACCCGTTTTTTATTAAGTTATTGAGGTTGCCCATATTATATCTATCCTATCATTCACAAATGCCATGCATAGACATGACTGCAGGCAGCACAAATATTGGGGGGTGCTCAAGCACCCACACAGCTATCTAAATTCTTGAACATGGTTCTCACTTTAATAAATCATTGGAAGTGTGTTCTCCAAGCATCATTGCAGCATAGTGCACTAAGCATATAAATGAGCGTTCATACAAAACGTCATTGTAGTTTACAAAATGTTAACACTAGAAGTAATGTTGAAATCAAAGCAAACTCTGGTCAGAAACTGATAATGGTCCATTTCTAAATAATATTTTCAGTGTCTAGGCACATTTAATAGATTGTCAGACGTTACATGCTTTATAATGCCAGCCATGTGTCATGTACAGTATATAAGGCCTAAAGCCAGTTATAGTATAGGATAATTCACCAAACTCTTCCTATTTTCTTTTCTTTTGAGCAAACAATGACACAGACTAGGTATCAGAATTCATAGAATAGTAATTTACAAGTAATGAAGGACACAAAGGTGGGAATGTAATAGGGTGTGAGAGTCAGAAAGTGAGAGATTTTGCGAGAGTTCTCCTGGTTTTTTTTAAAGTGGCAATCATTTACTTAGCAAAACCAGGTTGATTTTGCCCTGTAAATGATTGCTACTTTAAAAAAACAGGAGAACTTTCACAAAATTTTTCACTTTCTGATTCTCACACCCTATTACATTCCCCATAGAGTATTTGGTCCAAAAAGAGGTTGATGGAAAACATACTTGCCCACATTTAAATATATATTCAAGGGACACTCTGCCATTTGGTGGAGTAGATCATTAGCAGTGCATCCTAGGTGGTCCTTAGTGAACTACACACCCATCATGGCATGTTTGATGAATGTAGATACTACAAATCACAGAGAAAGAGCAAAAACCCTGAGAATAGCATTTTATATACACAAATAGATGGACGTTACTGAATGTTTGGTTGTTAATGAAAAACAGAGACATTTACAGAGACAAACCTGTTACTAGAAATGAACCTTCTGTTTAGCTTTAAAATAAGACTTTGTACTTTCAAGAGATTTACTGGGAAGTGGCAAAATACTCACAAAGTAAAGAAAATAGTCCTGTTCAACAGCCACCAGTACTGTGTCTGTCAAGTGTCAATCTGTAACTGGTCCTGCAAGAATGAGTCAAAAACATAAACAGGATACAAACAGCACTACACTGCATTTCCTGTTTTGTTTATTTTTTGCACAAGATGCAGCTTGTGAGATCTCAGAATCAACTGCTTGTTGTCAGGGCCGGCTCTACCATTAGGCAGCTGCCTAGGGCGCATGGATCTGGAGGGGGTGCCACTGAGTCTGCCTATCACCAAATTATGGATGCTTCTGAAAGAAGCATCCTTATTGTACTTCAGGCAAGTGGTGGCGATGGAATTTATAAGTTACACTTTCATCTGAAGGGCTGGGAAGTGGGCATTGGTGGTGGTTGGGAGCAGTAGGCTGAAGTTTTCCCTAGGGTGCCCAGAAACCTTGCATCAGCGCTGATTGTTGTAGTTTATACACTGTTTGTCCCATTGGTTCTGATAACACATTTCTGCTGCCTGAAGAAATACTTAACATAAATTGTGAGAGCATATATGTGTATGAAAGCTGAACCTGTTCTGATTATAGTGAGAATGCCTAGTCCATGACTTCTCCGTGAGATTGTGTCCTTACAGCAGTGGTCTATCTCAGAGGTTTGATTGGTAGACATGTTTGGGCTGGGTAGGGGTGCTGTAGTAAATTTGCTGAAGGAAGGAAAAAGGAGGCTGCTGCTGAATCTAACTAGCTCTTAACAGTATGGCTAGATTTTTGTTTTTCATTTTTGTTTTCTCTTTTGGAAAAAAACTCAAAGCTCTTGCTATCAGTCTAATACATTGGCCACTTGTTTCCAAACTATTGGCTGTTTTAGCAAAACCCTACTGCTAGTAAAAATTCAGTAGTTTGCAGGAATCTATGACCTGCAAAATTTCTTGTTCTAATTTAAGGAATAGGATTGCCACCTAGTAACAGCTTCTGCCAAACCCACTCTATACCTTGCTAGGTCTGTTGGTTTCCCGAACCGGGGGCTACACTAATCCTGAATTTGATTCCATCTCCTTTGCAGGGTCTCCAAAAGGGCAGAAGAGACAACAGGCACAGCCACCTAAAGAAAACAAAGGACTCCAGTACTTCCAGTTTCATCGCAGCTCCATTTGTCTGAGGTGACCAGTTAGACCTAGTTCTGAGACTTCCCTCATTATTACAGACTTGCGTCCTTCCCTCCCAGTTCTTAACAGTTCTTGTGAAGTTAGAACTGTAAACACCTTCATGGTGAATCTCACTGCTCTCTGTCATTATTCATCATAAAATAGACTTTGGGTGTTTTCTCTTTATTGTTCTATCTTGGGATTGCCATCGAAAAGCTTCCGTAAAAACTGAATTAGGGGGCAGTATCCTGCGCGGGCGTGTACGTGACCTGTGTGCGCACACACCTCCGTGTGTGCCGGACCCACCCCTAGATTTATGGTAAAGATAAGTGAAAGTTCCTCTGCCTTTCCTATGCCGTTGGGAGGCTTGACCACCTAACCCACCAGCTGATGCTACGTGGCCAGCCTCCTGACAAACAAGGGTGTTTTCTGCTGGTGATGGGTTTTTTTTATGTTCCTCCATATAACAGTTACCACTGACTATAGCACTACTATTATTGATGGTAACTTTCCATCTGAATCATTCTACATGATGAAGCCTATTTAACAAGTAATGGGCCTGATTCAGAGTTATCAGCAAAGCCAAAAAGCACACAACTGGGCAAAAGCCATGCTGCACTGCAGGTAGGGCTGATAAAAAGTGCAGAAAGAGTTAGATTTGGGTGGGGTGTGTTCCAACTGAAATCTAGGGGGTAATTCCAAGTTGATCGCAGCAGGAATTCTGTTATCAATTGGGCAAAACCATGTGCACTGCAGGGGAGGCAGATATAACATGTGCAGAAAGAGTTAGAGTTGGGTGTGGTGTGTTCAATCTGCAATCTAATTTGCAGTGTAAAAATAAAGCAGCCAGTATTTACCCTGCACAGAAATAATAACCCACCCAAATCTAACTCTCTCTGCACATGTTATATCTGCCTCCCCTGCAGTGCACATGGTTTTGCCCAACTGCTAAAAAATTTCCTGCTGCGATCAACTTGGAATTACCCCCCTAAATTGCAGTGTAAAAATAAAGCAGTAGTTGTGGGATACATGCAAAAGCAGCCAGTATTTACCCTGCCCAGAAAAAAATATAACCCACCCAAATCTAAATCTAAATCTCTCTGTACATGTTACATCAGTCCCACCTGCAGTGCAACATGGTTTTGCCCAGTTGTGTGCCTTTTGGACCTGAATCAGGTTTGGTAGCTTCACTATGGGGTATATTCAATTGGTGTCAAATCTCTATTTGTCGAGAAAAATGGGGCTTTTTCGGCCAAAAAAACATGTTGAATCGGATTCGACAGTTCAATATGGCATTTATCATCAAAAAAACGGTTGGATCAGTTTCGACTTTTGACTATTCGACTGTCGAATGTCTGTAATGTTGAAAAGCCGGCATTTCGACAAAAGTATATTCAATTGAAGAATGTCGAATCGGTATCATTGCTTTTCGACATTACTTTTGACAATTTCATTGCGCCAAGTTTTTCTGGCGTTAGCAACCAAGAAATTTTAAATACTTAAATTTTTTTGTGTTTTTTTTTATTTCTAATAGCATATATATTTATATTTGAAGTAATTATCTACTTGATTTTTGTATTTATGACCCACATTATTATATTTTGATTTTTTCCCAGAATATTTTTTCCTGTACTCTGCTGAGAGAAAAAATTTACCCATGATTCCACAGTTTTACCCAGGTTACACTTCTCCAAAGCCACTCCTCCAAAGCCACTCCTGTGTTTGAGACTTCAGGGAGAAGAGCAGCCATTACAGTCAGCTCTCTCTCATTTTTTTAGGGCAATCTGCGTTTTTAACATACATATCATATTTTTTTTACACTGACTACAATAAGGAAGCCTTTTTCTGGCCAGATTGTGATGTTCATGCTGGTGGCAAGTGTGGAGGATGAACAGGCTCTGGAACATCAGGATCGTGGTCAACAAATGTCTGCATTGGTTGAGTCAGTGTGTACATAATTTCCACATCCATACCAGTATCGCACTAGGCGTGTACTGGAGGATCTCTCTGAGTTTGAGGTGATACACAATTATTGCTTATCGGCTCATGAAATATATTCGCTGTACGATCTGTTGGAGCCAGACCTGGAGCCACGGGCACGAACCAATCACGCAGTCAGTGGTTTCCAGAAAATGCTTTTTTGGCGTCAGGCACATTCCAGCCTACTTTGTCTCAAACGTGCGGTTTTTCACAACTGACACTGTCGCCCTGTATAACCCAGGTCATTAAGGCGTTCTGCAAATTAACGTCCCAGTTCATCAGACTTCCAGATACGGACAGCGGATGGCGTGAGCTCAAATTAGGCTTTTACAATTAATTTAAATTTCCCAAAGTTCTGGACGCGATTGACTGTACTCATGTGCAAATCAGGCGGCCACAGAATTCGGAATTACATGAATATTCCGGCAATCTGTGATGCCAATATGAAATTTACCAACCTTTTTCCAGGGATTTCCTGGGTCATCTCATGACTCCTTCATCCTAAGCCAGTCATCGCTGTTTCAGGATTTTGAGACAGGAAAAATGCCGGATGGCTGGCTGCTAGGTAATTTTTTTTAAATTATATATTTTTTTTTAAATATTACCCATCATTTTTATTTTTCCCATAGGCAATGCGGGTTATCCCAACAAACCTTGGCTCTTGACCCCATTGTCTAATCCTGTCGGTGAAGCCCAAGAACGGTACCAAGAGACACATTACATCGCAGGGAGTAATTGAGCGTGCCTTCGGTTTACTTAAAAGCTGGTTTCAAAGTTTAGACTCTTCCAGTGGTGCTTTTTTATACTCACCAGCGAAGGTTTGTGACATAGTAAATGCATGTTGTATTCTACACAACATATGTGTCGCAAACCGTTTGCCGGTGACTATTTGTCGCAGGGCTTTCCGCAATGGGAACCATTCTTCTGCTTCACCTGTGGGTATGGACGAAGGAGATGAAGCTAGAAGAAATTTGATCCACACTTATTTTTCCTCAGCCTGTGAGTATACTTATAATATTTGTATTTTCATGTAAAATCAGTGTCATATTTTTTATTAAATGAATGTTTTTTTTAATTTTTATTCCAGAGTTGTCCTGTTGATGTCCCAATTGATGTCCCGTTGATGTCCCTGTTGATGTCCCTGTTGATGTCCTGTTGATGTCCGGTTGACAGTTTTATCCACAAGTTGCATCCCGTTGATGGGTTGTCGTTCATTTGCCAGTTTACCCCCCTCTACCATGGACGGCCTACTTGTGATGTGGACCTGCCCCACCTCCCTGTTACAAAGAGACACTTCAGGTGAGATGTATTGGCCAAAACTCCCTCTTGTCGGTGTAACCTGTGTGTTTGTGCAATGTTGCTGGTACCTGTTGTTCTTTTCCAGGAGGGATGACACGCTTTCAAATTCCTTGAACTTAATCCTTTTTCTCTTCCACAGATCTTATGGAGTAGCCCTCCCAAAGTTTAAAGTACCCTCTCCGGATGTAAAGTGATGCTAAAGTACCCCCTCTACCATGGACGGTCTACGTGTGATGTGGACCTGCCCCACCTCCCTGTTACAAAAAGACCCTTCAGGTGAGATGTATTGGCCAAAACTCCCTCTTGTTGGTGTAACCTGTGTGTTTGTGCAATGTTGCTGGTACCTGTTGTTCTTTTCCAGGAGGGATTACACGCTTTCAAATACCTTAAACTTAATCCTTTTTCTCTTCCACAAATCTTACGGAGTAGCCCTCCTAAAGTTTAAAGTACCCTCTCCGGATGTAAAGTGACACTACAGTACCCCCCTCTACCATGGACGGCCTACCTCAAGACCTTCAATCTCACCGCATCCCTTAAATTCCCTATTGTAAATTACATTTACTATGGGGGTAATTCCAAGTTGATCGCAGCAGGATTTTTGATAGCAATTGGGCAAAACCATGTGCACTGCAGGGGAGGCAGATATAACATGTGCAGAAAGATTTAGATTTGGGTGGGTTATTTTATTTCTGTGCAGGGTAAATACTGGCTGCTTTATTTTTACACTGCAAATTAGATTGCAGATTGAACACACCCCACCCAAATCTAACTCTCTCTGCACATGTTATATCTGATTCCCCTGCAGTGCACATGGTTTTGCCCAATTGCTAACAAAAATCCTGCTGCGATCAACTTGGAATTACCCCCTATATTTTAAAGAATAAACACAAAACTTCTAAATTGAAAATTTTATTGAAGAAAATTAAACAGTTGTATTTTGTATTGTTCCGAAAAAATAAATTGTAATAAAACAAAAAAGAACTGTTTGTTCTTCATACATTCCTTGTTCTTGTGTAGATATCTGGAAAAAAAAAATAGAAAATCAGACTTAAGTAAAGGGCACTGTAATGATGTCACATTCACATTCCTTTTCCAAGAACATTTGTGGAACCACACAGTCCAGCAATGGGTTTTGCTGGACTGTGTGGTTTTCCAAGGGCAGGTGGGCCGAAGTGGAAGAGTCGTGGTGTCAGTATTCTGCACTTTGCCACGCCGGCACCTGTGGAACCTTGCAGCCCAGCCAAAACCCATTTCTGGACTGTATGGTTCTCCAAGTGCAGGCGGGCCAAAGTGGAAGAGTCATGGTGTCAGTAGTCTGCACTTTGCCATGCCTGCACTTGTGGAATCACAGTCCAGCAATGGGTTTTGCTGGACTGTGTGGTTCTCCAAGGGCAGGGGGGCCAAAGTGGAAGATTCCTGGGGGTATATTTACTAAGGTTCGTATTTGAAGTGATTTGAAGGGAGATTAAACTCGAATTACATCGTTCCTGTTTTTTTGCAACTTTTTGAATAAAGTACATATAATTTACTAAGCTGCCGAGTTGGCTTCTTTTGTATTTTCCGATGTCGATGTGATTCGTATTTTTTGCTCTCATTTTACGGTCGTGTTTTATGTTTGCGGCCGTAGTATTTCGATTTTGATTACGGATTCGTATTTGTCCTTCGCGGCAGTGTTTTAATTTACTTCACAAACGCGTTTTTTCCGGCTTCCATTTTTGACACTCAAACGTGATTGGTTATGTTTGTGTTGGAGGAGTGTCTGCTGATTAGTATAAAACCACCCCAAACCGGCCGGACCTTGTGGTTTTAGCTAGAGGAGAGGTGAGAGGACGTGGTGTTAGTTTGTGGAGAGTTGGATTGCATTTTTGGAGAGAGAAATTGATTGGTGAGTGCTGTATTGTGTGTGTGTGTGTGTGTGTGTGTGTGTGTGTGTGTGTGTGTGTGTGTGTGTGTGTGTGTGTGTGAAAAATCTTGTGATTATTGTTGTATAGTTTTTCAAAGTTTGTCTAATTTTTGGTGTTTGTAAATTTTATTTAAAGTCACCTGTTATTGTTTTTGTGTGTGTGTGTGTGTGTGTGTGTGTGTGTGTGTGTTTGTTGTGTGGTGGTAGAGGAGGAGTGTGTTGTGTGTTTTTTTTCTGTGTGTTAATTGTTGTTAGTGTATAGTATGTCCCAGTCAGAGGTGAGTGAGAGGGAGGAGGTGAGTGAGAGGGAGGAGGTGAGTGAGGTGGAGGAGGTGAGTGAGAGGTAGGAGGTTAGTGAGGCGGAGAAGAAGGGTGAGGTTGCTGCTGCGGTCTCCAGTGAGAGTGAGAGTGATGGTGATGCAGCTCCGCAGCCACGCACCACTATGAAGACAGGCAGAAATGTAAAATTTAGTCATGCAGAAAATGTGACATTGGTGAAGAGTTAATGTGGCATCATCGGCACCTGTTTGGCCCTCAGGCCTCCAAGGTGTCATCTCGCAGAAAGGCTGTGTTGTGGGGTCAAGTAGTTTCAGCAGTGAACTGCGAGGGTGTGGTGAGGTGGACTGAGGACACTTGTCAAAAGTGATTTTATGACATAAAGCGCCGTGTAAAGGCAAAGATGGCCAAGGAGGCCAAGTCAGCCAGTTAAACTTGGGGTGGCCGTCCTTTCATTGCCACATATGCTGAGTGGGAGGAGCCCATGCAGCGCATAATTCCACACAAAGTTGTTGGTGCCACTTATGTGCGAGATTCAGGATCGCCCCAGGCAGGATGGTGAGTATTGTTTTGTTTGTTCTTATTAGTTTAATTGTTAAAAAAAATGTGTTCTAATGTGTCCAAAACTGTTTTTAGTGTTTGGCATATTTGATGGTTTGATGATGGGTTGTTGTAATGTATTTGTGTGTGAGGGAAATGTATAATTTATTACATATGATATTTTTGTGCGTAATGGTGTAATATTTTTTATTTTTTTTGGTCAGCATGATTTTGCTTCTGTAAAAAATTTATAAATGTGTGGCACATGGGGATCAGACCATACTGTAATTATGGGAATTTGTATGTTCCCAGTTTTATAGTTTTAGGATTAAACCGATTAATATTGGCTAATATCTGATACAAATTGTTTAAGTAGTGATGTGTGTTAAACGTTGTGTTCCTAGTTGTAACCATTATCTTTATGCATTTATGTTGAATGTGCTTATCATGGATTGGTATTTCAGTGCCATGATGGTATTTTAGCAGGAGCTTATTTTTGTCAGTTCTACTGTACAGATGTAGCCACCTTTATCTTGATTGGCTGAGGCGTTTGTCCCGATCGAGCATACGCAGCGTACCGGGGCGTAGGGAGGCACGCCTAGTCACAGAGAGGCGTACCTAATCGCATGGAGGCAGCCAGAGCGTTTGGCGTTACCTTTACGTGTAATACCTGCGATCATCCACCAGATGTTGCTTTTTACAATCACCACTGCGCATGCGTGTGGTCTCCCGTAAACTACAATACTGAAATATATAATAAGGACTACTTTACTAAGGTGTCTCATTACGCTGCATACAGTAAATACTCATTACGCTGCATTATTTTATACAGTATATATGGTACAGACGCAAATAGAACAGCATGCAGTATATGATCCATCTATAGTACTTTATGAATATGTGAGCGTCCAAGTCCCGCAGACAAAACAACATAAAACCAGTAGTGTACACGGTCGCAAATGGACGTGTTATAAGTTCACTATTGCCTCTTGAGATTAGGAATATTGTACAGTATGTTAGCGTCCTAATCCCGTAGCCATTACGGCATAATCAAATCCAATGGATTTATTAATCTGTCTGCGGCGAAGTGGTGAAGTGTTCCGCTTCCTATACTCAGAGTCCCGAGTTCGATTCCTAAAGTACGAATGCATGTTAGTTTTTTCCAGACACTTTATTATTATTTTTATTCACATAAACCAGGGCAAAGCTGCAGGAGCGGTTCTACTGTTAAGGTTCTATACACCGTACAGTACACATACAATTCTGTAGCAGGGCAGACTCAATAGAAACGGCTACCACCTATGACTCCTTGCCCCACGGAGGCCCTAGGCTACGGAGCAAGTAACAGTCCAGATTTTGCAGGCTATGGGGCAATGCTGAAGGAGCATCACAATCCCCTAGCTAAAATACACAGGGGCGATAGGAATAATCGAGGTCTATGCACATTACGGTACACCGGACTCAATCGCATAGCACACTGGCAAAATGGCCACCGCCCCTGAATCCCCACCACATGGCAGGCAGCGCTCGGATATGGAGTGAGAGATGGCATAAGTTTTGCAGGCTACGGGGCAATGCTGAAGGAGCGTCACAATCTCCTAGCCAAAATTCACAGGGGCGATAAAGATAAGCGAGGTCTATGCACATTACATTACACCGGGCTCGATCGCATAGCAAACTGACAAAACACAAGTTTTACATAAAGCAGGTCAAAGCTGCAGGAGAGTTTCTACTGTCAATGTTCTATGCACCATACGGTACACATACAGTTCTATAGCAGGGCAGACTCAATTGAAATGGCTACCGCCTGTGACTCCTAGCTCAATGGAGGCACTCGGCTATGGAGCAAGTAACAGCACAGAATTTGCAGGCTACGGGGCAATGCTGAAGGAGCGTCAGAATCCCCTAGCTAAAATACACAGGGGCGATAGGGATAAGCGAGTTCTATGCACATAATGATACACCGGACCCCATCGCATTGCAAAGTGACAAAATGTCCGAGGCACATGAACCCCTGCCTTGTGGCAGCACTCAGCTATGGAGCGAGCAATGGCATAGGTTTTGCAGGCCACTGGGTAATGCTGAAGGAGCGTCAGAATCCCCTAGCTAAAATACATAGGGGTGATAGGGATAAGCGAGGTCTATGCACATAACAATACACCGCAAAGTTCCCCATAGTTTTGATTATGCCTTTTCTTTGAACAGTGTTTTCCACTGCCTTGCCCTACCCCCATCCCACTTTCCCTTCCCCCCTGGGAGCCTGCAAAGTACATGCAGTAGACAGGGAGGGAGTTCCAATCAGGTTACAAGACACGTGCAACAGTATACTGCTGTATGTAGGAAAATCCCCCACCCACTCTAATTTATGTGAAACCTGTGTGCACCCTTCCATTGAATGTATAACAAAGAAAAAAAATAATAAAGTGAATGTCACGGGAACATATATATAAAAAAAAAAAGGTTGCCACTTTGGGACTCAAACCTGGGACTCTCAGCGTGGGAGGTGGGAGCCTTCATCACTAGGTTGGTATGGAAGGGGAGACAATTAGCTACCGGAGGGTACCAACCCCAAGTTTCTGTGACCCCCACAAGGCTCATGGCAAGCGTTGGAATCCATGGTGGGTCTGAATTAATGGGACCATTATAGTCTATGGGAAAATGGGTCCACTTTGCGTACTGATATCTCTGGTTCTGGGTATCCCAGAGACTCAGGACTGGTACCAAACTAAAGAGGAGACTCTTGGCTTTCGGGGAAGACCACTAGTTTATGTGACACTGGAAAGGGAAATGGGAAGCAACCGTGTATCGGGTCCCCTCCAGTTGTCCGCCTAGCTTGCACAGGATGCAGGGTTTCTGGCTAGATAGGAAATACTGTACAGAAAGGGTAAGCATGGTATTTGACAACCAGGAACATAGGGAGGAGTTTTTATCTCTCTCCATTATACTTAGAAAAATTACACTTGCCACTGTATGTTACAAGCTGTTCGTGCTAATTAGTACACTAGTAGAACATACTGTACAGAGATACTAAGTACAGTGATTTGGCATCCACGAACTTAGGGAGGAGCTTTAATCTCTCTCCATTGTAATCTTTCTAAGTATAATGGAGAGAGATAAAAGCTCCTCCCTAAGTTCCTGGGTGCCAAATTACCGTCCTTAGTATCTCTGTACTCTATGTTCTACTAGTGTACTAATTAGCACGAACAGCTTGTAACGTACAGTGGCAAGTTTAATCTTTCTATGTATAATGGAGAGATAAAAGCTCCTCCCTAAGCTCCTAGATGGCAAATCACCGTCCTTAGTATCTCTGTACAGTATGTTCTACTAGTGTACTAATTAGCACGAACAGCTTTTAACTGGATGCCAAATCACCGTCCTTAGTATCTCTGTACAGTATGTTCTATTAGGGTACTAATTAGCACGAACAGCTTGCAACGTACAGTGGCAAGTTTAATCTTTCTATGTATAATGGAGAGAGATAAAAGCTCCTCAGTAAGTTCCTGGATGCCAAATCACCGTACTCAGTATCTCTGTACAGTTTGTTCTATAAGGGTACTAATTAGCTGTTCGTGCTAATTAGTACCCTAATAGAAAATACTATACAGAGATACTAAGGACAGTGATTTGGCAGCCAGGAACTTAGGGAGGAGCTTTTATCTCTCCATATTATACATAGAAAGATTAAACTTGCCACTGTACGTTACAATCTGCTCGTGCTAATTAGTACATTAGTAGAACATACTGTACAGAGATACTACGGACAGTGATTTGGCATCCAGGAACTTAGGGAGGAGCTTTTATCTCTCTCCATTATACTTAGAAAGATTACAATGGAGAGAGATAAAAGCTCCTCCCTAAGTTCCTGGATGCCAAATCACTGTCCGTAGTAGCTCTGTACAGTATGTTCTACTAGTATACTAATTAGCACGAACAGCTTGTAACATACAGTGGCAGGTTTAATCTTTATATGTATAATGGAGAGAGATAAAAGCTCCTCAGTAAGTTCCTGGATGCCAAATCACCATACTTAGTATCTCTGTACAGTATGTTCTATTAGGGTACTAATTAGCTGTTCGTGCTAATTAGTACCCTAATAGAAAATACTATACAGAGATACTAAGGACGGTGATTTGGCAACCAGGAACTTAGGGAGGAGCTTTTATCTCTCTACATTATACATAAAAAGATTAAACTTGCCACTGTACGTTACAAGCTGCTCATGCTAATTAGTATACTAGTAGAACATACTGTACAGAGATACAACGAACAGTGATTTGGCATCCAGGAACTTAGGGAGGAGCTTTTATCACTCCCGATTATACTTAGAAAGATTACAATGGAGAGCGATAAAAGCTCCTCCCTAAGTTCCTGGTTGCCAAAACATTGTCTGTAGTATCTCTGTACAGTATGTTCTACTAGTGTACTAATTAGCACAAACAGCTTGTAACATACAGTGGCAAGTTTAATCTTTCTATGTATAATGGAGAGAGATAAAAGCTCCTCAGTAAGTTCTTGGATGCCAAATCACCATACTTAGTATCTCTGTACAGTATGTTCTATTAGGGTACAAATTAGCTGTTCGTGCTAATTAGTATACATAGAAAGATCAAACCTGCCACTGTACGTTACAAGCTGCTCGAGCTAATTAGTACACTAGTAGAACATACTGTACAGAGATACTACGGACAGTGATTTGGCATCCAGGAACTTAGGGAGGAGCTTTTATCTCTCTCTATTATACTTAGAAAGATTACATTGGAGAGAGATAAAAGCTCCTCGCTAAGTCCCTGGATGCCAAATCACTGTACTTAGTATCTCTGTACAGTATGTTCTACTAGTGTACTAATTAGCACGAACAGCTTGTAATGTACAGTGGCAAGTTTAATCTTTCTATGTATAACATAGAGAGATAAAAGCTCCTCCTTAAGTTGATGGTTGCCAAATATCTGTCCTTAGTATCTCTGTATAGTATTTTCTATTAGGGTACTAATTAGCACGAACAGCTAATTAGAACCCTTATAGAACAAACTGTACAGAGATACTAAGTACGGCGATTTGGCATCCAGGAACTTACTGAGGAGCTTTTATCTCTCTCCATTATACATAGACAGATCAAACTTGCCACTGTATGTTACAAGCTGCTCGTGCTAATTAGTACACTAGTAAAACATACTGTACAGAGATAATATGGACAGTGATTTGAAATCTAGGAACTTAGGGAGGAGCTTTTATCTCTCTCCATTATACTTAGAAAGATTACAATGGAGAGAGATAAAAGCTCCTCCCTAAGTTCCTGGATGCCAAATCACTGTCCGTAGTATCTCTGTACAGTATGTTCTATTAGTTTACTAATTAGCACGAACAGCTTGTAACGTACAGTGGCAAGTTTAATCTTTCTAAGTATAATGGAGAGAGATAAAAGCTCCTCAGTAAGTTCCTGGATGCCAAATCACCGTACTTAGTATCTCTGTACAGTATGTTCTATTAGGGTACTAATTAGCTGTTCGTGCTAATTAGTACCCTAATAGAGAATACTATACAGAGATACTAAGGATGGTGATTTGGCAACCAGAAACTTAGGGAGGAGCTTTTATCTCTCTATATTATACATAGAAAGATTAAACTTGCCACTCTATGTTACAAGCTGTTTGTGCTAATTAGTACATTAGTAGAACATACTGTACAGAGATACTAAGTACAGTGATTTGGCATCCAGGAAGTTAGGGAGGAGCTTTTATCTCTCTCAAATGTAATCTTTCTAAGTATAATAGAGAGAGATAAAAGCTCCTCCCTAAGTTCCTAGATGCCAAATCACTGTCCGCATTATCTCTGTACAGTATGTTTTACTAGTGTACTAATTAGCAAGAGCAGCTTGTAACATACAGTGGCAAGTTTAATCTTTCTATGTATAATATGGAGAGATAAAAGCTCCTCCCTAAGTTCCTGGTTGTCAAATCACCATCCTTATTATCTCTGTATAGTATTTTCTATTAGGGTACTAATTAGCACGAACAGCTAATTAGTACCCCCAATAGAACATACTGTACAGAGATACTAAGTATGGTGATTTGGCATCCAGGAACTTACTGAGGTGCTTTTTATCTCTCTCCATTATACATAGAAAGATTAAACTTGCCGCTGTACATTACAAGCTGTTCGTGCTAATTAGTACCCTAATAGAACATACTGTACAGAGATACTAAGTACAGTGATTTGGCATCCAGTTAAAAGCTGTTCGTGCTAATTAGTACACTAGTAGAACATACTGTACAGCGATACTAAGGATGGTGATTTGGCATCTAGGAACTTAGGGAGGAGCTTTTATCTCTCTCCATTATACATAGAAAGATTAAACTTGCCACTGTACGTTACAAGCTGACCGTGCTAATTAGTACACTAGAAGAACATACTGGGGACTCTGACTTATACAGTACTTGCATTTCAAAAGCATGGTATTTTCCACCGCCTCCTGCTAGCCCATCGCCCTTCCCCCCTGGGAGCCTGCACAGGTCATGCAGTAGACAGGGAGGAAGTTATTCACATAAACCAGGGCAAAGCTGCAGGAGCGGTTGTACTGTTAAGGTTCTATGCACCATACGGTACACATACAATTCTGTAGCAGGGCAGACTCAATTGAAATGGCTACCGCCTGTGACACCTTGCCCCATGGAGACCCTCGGCTATGGAGCAAGTAACAGCACAGATTTTGTAGGTCACGGGGCAATGCTGAAGGAGCGTCAGAATGCCCTAGCTAAAATACACAGGGTCGATAGGGATAAGCGAGGTCTATGCACTTAACGATACCCCAGACCCCATTGCATCACAAAGTGACAAAATGTCCAAGGCACATGAACATCCACCTTGTGTCAGCACTCAGCTATGGAGCGAGTGATGACATAGGTTTTGCAGGCTTCGGGGCAGTGCTGAAGGAGCGTCGGAATCCCCTAGCTAAAATACACAGGGGTGATAAGGTTAAGTGAGGTCTATGCACATAATGCTACAAGGAGGGGGATCATGTGCCTCGGACATTTTGTCACTTTGTGATGCGATGGGGTCTGGTGTATCGTTATGTGCATAGACCTCGCTTATCCCTATCGACCCTGTGTATTTTAGCTAGGGGATTCTGACGCTCCTTCAGCATCGGCCTGTTTTCTGAACACGGTATTTTCCACTGCCTCGCCCTACCCCCATTCCACTTTCCCCTTCCCCCCTGGGAGCCTGCACAGTTCATGCAGTAGACAGATAGGGAGTTCCGATCAGGTCACAAGACAAGATTTATGTGAAACCTGTGTGCACCCTTCCATTGAATGTATAACAAAGAAAAAAAATTATAATAAAGTGAATTTCATGGGAACTCGGAAGCTCATACTGTACATGTATTTCAAAAGCACGGTGTTTATGCATTGTACATACTTCCTTTTACACAATTAGTTGCGTCTCCATACACAATCTTGCGTCTGCATACACAAGTGTTTTAACATGTTCGTTTGTGTCTGTATAAACGATTTTATATTGAGAACTCTCACCGTCTGACCATTGGTCACCATCTATTAACATTACAGTCGTCACTGACCATTTGCCAGAGCTGTAGATCAATCCGCCGCTATACGATCGAAAGTACTGGATTAGTGGAGCATTTGCCACCCAGTGGTGGAGATGTGTAATGCATGCTGAGTATCTAGAATCGCCTCAACGCGCCTGCCTGTGATTAAACTCAGCAAGCTAAGCTATCGCCTTAGCGTGACTAAACGTCCGTCTAGGTGGAGAGTCGGTCAAGATAAAGGTGGCTACATCTGTATGTATAAGTTGTAAGCATATGTGGTATTTGAATATAGAATTTGTTATGTAGTGTCTTACTGCACATTCCTTGTTTGTGGCAGACATCTATGTTGTAAGCATAGGTTTGTTATTGAAAAGTAAGCAGGTGTGGCCATGTGGTTGTAGGTTTTGATGTATATTATATCTGTCCTTGTTGCCGACAATATATGCCGGGCTTTTTTTATGATCAATTGCCAAAACACAGGTAGGGTTTTGCATTTCCTAATGGCTACGTGGCTAATGTAGATTATCATGTTGTAAGTATTCTTTTAAAAATTAATACCATAATGCTAATCTTTTTCCAGTGTCACAAAGAATAGCAGACCGTAGTAGCAGGACAAATGTTGCACAGGAGGATGCTGCTGCTACAGGTAAAGTATCCTTTTTGTGATTTTTTCTAAAAAATCTATTTAGGAAAATACACTAATGTACAGTATTACGGTTTTCCATAGGCCCATCCAGGCCACACCATAGGCCGCAAATGCGCACAGGACAACCAAAATCCAGCCACTAACACGTGGTGTTGAAAAGACCACGCCCAGATCTCCCGAGGCCCACATCTGCATCTCCCCCACACAGACGCATCTCTACTGTGTCCTCAAGGCCACCATCAGATTTACTAGCACCTTCCCCAACACGGGAAGCAGCATCCCCTCATCTGACTGGGGAGTCCTTAAAAAAACACATTTTACCACTTACAAACACAGTGGACTTCAGACAATTATCACAACTAAACACACATACTCAGTAATGCAATGTCAGTATAATTATTATAGCACATAAAACAAACATTAATGTAAAGGGCAGAACACCTCCTCAATAAAGCAACCAAACTATGGGGGTAATTCCAAGTTGATCGCAGCAGGATTTTTTTTAGCAGTTGGGCAAAACCATGTGCACTGCAGGGGAGGCAGGTATAACATGTGCAGATAGAGTTAGATTTGAGTGGGTTATTTTATTTCTGTGCAGGGTAAATACTGGCTGCTTTATTTTTATACTGCAAATTAGATTGCAGATTGAACACCCCACACCCAAATCTAACTCTCTCTGCACATGTTATATCTGCCTCCCCTGCAGTGCACATGGTTTTGCCCAACTGCTAAAAAAAATCCTGCTGCGATCAACTTGGAATTACCCCCTATATGTGTGTGCACTTGAGGGATACAGTCATATAATGCTTACTAAAGTACACACCATAATCTGCTGGGCAAGCTTCAGCACATGAGAATCCTTGATTATTGGGGGTTAATCTTATTATTAATATTATCCTTGATTTATATGGCGGCACAAGGCATACGCAGCACCATTACACAGTACATAATAAAATCTGAAAACAAGAAAAACACAGTTATACTACAGGACAAAATAGGACAGGTATACAAAAGCCGGTGTTAGGTGCCATCAAAGGGAGTATGGAGTTTAAGATAGTGTAAATAATAAAATCAAAGTAACATGAGGAAAGAAGTCCCTGCTCCTGTGACCTTACAATAAAAAAACTAAATACCATAACTCTGTTGGTCTACTATTCCCTTCATATTGTGTTTTCTGCCTCGTCTTACTTCAACAGGGTTTGTACATGATTGATTTGTTTCCTATTCCTGATTGTCTAATGATTTCTAAGGGGGAAAAAAACACGATCCTAAACAAAAATAGGGCCTTCCGTTACGAAAAACTTTGTTGTGCCTTATGTTACAAACATATGTGTGTTAATATTTATCAAGCAGCTTAATAAATGCAATGCTATATGATACAAGTATAAAATACATGTTGCATATTACTACAATGTTGTATCATTATACCACACACAGATGATGACAGCATGCCCACAGACCAGCAGACACTACAAACTGATGCCACGTTTGTTCTGGATCTCCGCCCATTACAGACAACGCCACCTAGCATGGTACCTGTGGCCCCGCCTCCACAACAAACAAGTCCACAACCAATAATGAGCCCAAGTACACCACTGGCTCAAACTGAAGAGCAGACATTTTGGTCCAGTTGGGCAAACCACCAGAGGCTCAATTCAGAGTCTCTCCAAAGACAAAATCAGCTGCTGGCAAGTCTGCCACATTACATGTCACGCATAAGTCGAAATCTCAGCAGAGAACATTTGGAAACCAATCATGTTGCGACTTGTCTGGAGCAAATGCGGGCAGAAAACAGCACCATGATGACCACTTTACAGCAAATTCTGGATGAACAAATGAGGCAACACCAAAACTACCTGCATCTCCTTGAAAGGAACAATAGCCTGACTGAAAGCCTTGGTAGAATTATAGACAATAACACGGCCTCCAATAATCAATTAAATGCTACACTCAATAACCTAAGCCACAACATAACTGTTTTACACTCCCAACAAGTGAGCACTAGCTCAGGAACTACAACCCCAATAAATACCCCAGTGACCTCCCCAATAAGGAGGTCAAGCAGATCAAGAGCTAATGTACGTGGCCCCGCCTCTGAAGCCTCCAAGGCTACACGTAAAAAATAAAGGCATCCTCTGCAGAAGGCAGATGTGTAAGTGGGGTTAACACTGTCTAAGTTTGCAATGTACACACTGAGTTCACACTTTAATAAACATATTTTTGGTTTTAACACAAAATTGTTGTGAAGGGCCCTCATTCCGAGTTGATCGCTCGGTAAAAATCTTCGCATCGCAGCGATTTTCCGCTTAATGCGCATGCGCAATGTTCGCACTGCGACTGCGCCAAGTAAATTTGCTATGTACTTAGGAATTTTACTCACGGCTTTTTCATCGGTCTGGCGATCGTAATGTGATTGACAGGAAATGGGTGTTACTGGGCGGAAACAGGCCGTTTTATGGGCGTGTGGGAAAAAACGCTACCGTTTCCGGAAAAAACGCAGGAGTGGCCGGAGAAACGGGGGAGTGTCTGGGCGAACGCTGGGTGTGTTTGTGACGTCAAACCAGGAACGACAAGCACTGAACTGATCGCAGATGGCGAGTAAGTCTGGAGCTACTCTGAAACTGCTACGAGGTGTGTAATCGCAATATTGCGAATACATCGTTCGCAATTTTAAGATGCTAAGATTCACTCCCAGTAGGCGGCGGCTTAGCGTGAGCAACTCTGCTAAAATCGCCTTGCGAGCGACCAACTCGGAATGAGGGCCAATAATCATTATTTCTACCATTTCTGAGGGTGAGATGTTAATCGTGTACTTATTGACCATTTAAAGCATCACAATTTTTTGTGTAATTTTTGGTGATGGTGCAACACATGTAAACACGCTTTTCAAAAGCAGGTCTATTTTTTCCACTTATATTTTTACGATTCGAGCTTTAACACGAACGTAATGGGCCTTTAACGGTGAAAAATACAAATAGGAATTATTGGTAAATTACCGTGTTCTATGAAATAACAGCCGAGTTTGACTGATGGTGTAATCATTCGTATTTGTTCTCTCACTTATGAAATAGAATACGAATCCACTCATCACTGCCGAGATTTGAGTTTAGTAAATTCCTGAGATGACACTTTGAAAAAAAACACCAAATCGGTCAAAATCGGGAGCTTAGTAAATATACCCCGTGGTGTCAGTAGTCTGCACTTTGCCACGTCTGCACTTGTGGAACCACACAGTCCAGCAATGGGTTTTGCTGAACTGTGTGGTTCTCCATGGGCAGGCGGGCCAAAGTCGAAGAGTCGTGGTGTCAGTATTCTGCACTTTGCCACGCCTGCACCTGTGGAACCACGCAGCCCAGCCAAAACCCATTGCTGGACTGTGTGGTTCTCGAAGTGCAGGCGGGCCAAAGTGGAAGAGTCGTGGTGTCAGTATTCTGCACTTTGCCATGCCTGCACCTGTGGAACCACGCAGCCCAGTCAAAACCCATTGCTGGACTGTGTGGTTCTCCAAGGGCAGACGGGACAAGGTTTGTGTAAGTGTGTGTATAGTGAAACATGGCATTACTCACCTTTGTAAGCACAACACAAACAACGTTGTCCACGACTCTTTGTCAACCATCCCTATGAAGAATTTTAAAAAATACTCGTGAATGCTCAAGCTACACAAAAGTCAGTGCTCAAGTTACACAACTTTTAAACTAAGGTGTATTTATTCAAAAATAAATGTGGTATCAGATTGCTCTTTGGCCCATCATATATGTGACCACAAGGAGCTTTCATCAGTTACCACACTCAGGGCCGGCGCTTCCACTAGGCAGCTTTAGGCAGCTGCCTATGAGCGCAGGGAACTGAGGGGGCGGCACACTGAGGCTGTCAGGAGCCCTGGTCATTCTAGTGGTTAGACCGCCTCCCTGTATCCCCCATGAAATAGCAGGCCAGCAGCAGCAGCAGGGTACCAGGCGGCATGGACATTGCACACACTAGTAGCAGCGCTGCGGGGGTAGTCCTGCAACGCTACTAAACCAAGTGACAGCAACTGATGTTTTTTGGCCATTCCAGGCCACTATACCCTACTCAGTGTCCCGGGATCCACCACCGTTTTTCTTTAATTCACCACCTCTCTGTAGAAGATATGCAGTGGCAGCAGAGAGGTGGTTTCCCCCTCGGCCGTTCCCGTGTCCCCTCTCTGCCGGCTCCATAGACTGCTGCTTTGGATTTTTTTGATGCTTTTGTGTTTAAGGGGGCGTGGCCACATATCCGTGATTAGGCCACGCCCCCCGACTTTGCCAGTTCTCCCCGCGGTCTGTCTGTGGCCCTGCCTGGCCTGCCTGCTCTTTGGGAGACTGGCTCCTGTGATCAGAGCTGAGCCTGGAGGTAACTACTGTGGTAGTGCCAGGTGTGTGCCTCCAATATGAGTGTGTGTGTGTCTCTGTCCCAGTATGAGTGTCAGGGTGTGTGTGTGTGTGTGTGTGTGTGTGTGTGTGTGTATGTGTGTGTGTGTGTGTGTGTTTGTTTCAGTGTGTGCCTCTGCCTCAGTATGAGTGTCAGTGTGTGTGTTTCAGTACGAGTGTGTGTGCCTCTGCCTCAGTATGAGTGTCAGTGTGTATGTCTCCGTATCAGTGTGTGTGTTTCAATACGAGTGTGTGTGCCTCTGCCTCAGTATGAGTGTCAGTGTGTGTGTGTGTGTGTGTGTGTGTTTCAGTGTGTGCCTCTGCCTCAGTATGAGTGTCAGTGTGTGTGTCTCCGTATCAGTGTGTGTGTTTCAATACGAGTGTGTGTGCCTCTGCCTCAGTATGAGTGTCAGTGTGTGTGTCTCCGTATCAGTGTGTGTGTTTCAATACGAGTGTGTGTGCCTCTGCCTCAGTATAAGTGTCCGTATCAGTGTGTGTGTTTCATTACGAGTGTGTGTGCCTCTGCCTCAGTATGAATGTCAGTGTGTGTGTGTCTCAGTATCAGTGTGTGTGTCTCAGTATGAGTGTCAGTGTGTGTGTGTGTGTGTGTGTGTGTGTGTGTGTGTCTCAGCATCAGTGTGTGTGTGTGTGTGTGTGTGTGTGTGTCTCAGCATCAGTGTGTGTGTGTCTCTGCCTCAGTATGAGTGTCAGTGTGTGTGTCTCCGTATCAGTGTGTGTGTTTCAGTACGAGTGTGTGTGGCTCTGCCTCAGTATGAGTGTCAGTGTGTGTGTCTCCGTATCAGTTTGTGTGTTTCAGTACGAGTGTGTTTGGCTCTGCCTCAGTATGAGTGTCAGTGTGTGTGTCTCCGTATCAGTGTGTGTGTTTCAATACGAATGTGTGTGCCTCTGTCTCAGTATGAGTGTCCGTATCAGTGTGTGTGTTTCAGTACGAGTGTGTGTGGCTCTGCCTCAGTATGAATGTCAGTGTGTGTGTGTGTCTCAGTATCAGTGTGTGTCTCAGTATGAGTGTCAGTGTGTGTGTGTGTGTGTCTCAGCATCAGTGTGTGTGTGTCTCTGCCTCAGTATGAGTGTCAGTGTGTGTGTCTCCGTATCAGTGTGTGTGTTTCAGTACGAGTGTGTGTGGCTCTGCCTCAGTATGAGTGTCAGTGTGTGTGTCTCCGTATCAATGTGTGTGTTTCAATACGAATGTGTGTGCCTCTGTCTCAGTATGAGTGTCCGTATCAGTGTGTGTGTTTCAGTACGAGTGTGTGTGGCTCTGCCTCAGTATGAGTGTCAGTGTGTGTGTCTCCGTATCAGTGTGTGTGTTTCAATACGAATGTGTGTGCCTCTGCCTCAGTATGAGTGTCAGTGTGTGTGTCTCCGTATCAGTGTGTGTGTTTCAGTGTGTGCCTCTGCCTCAGTATGAGTGTCAGTGTGTGTGTCTCCGTATCAGTGTGTGTGTTTCAGTACGAGTGTGTGTGCCTCTGCCTCAGTATGAGTGTCAGTGTGTGAGTCTCCGTATCAGTGTGTGTGTTTCATTAAGAGTGTGTGTGCCTCTGCCTCAGTATGAATGTCAGTGTGTGTGTGTGTGTGTGTGTCTCAGTATCAGTGTGTGTGTCTCAGTATGAGTGTCAGTGTGTGTGTGTGTGTGTCTCAGCATCAGTGTGTGTGTGTCTCTGCCTCAGTATGAGTGTGTGTGTGTGTGTGTGTGTGTGTGCCTCTGCCTCAGTATGAGTGTGTGTGTGCCTCTGCCTCAGTATGAGTGTGTGTGTGTGTGTGTGTGTGTGTGTGTGTGCCTCTGCCCCAGTATGAGTGTGTATGTGTGCCTCTGCCTCAGTATGAGTGTCATTGTAAGTGTGCGTCTGCCTCAATGTGTGTGTTTTTTACGCTGTGGAGCCCAAAGTGTTATTTTCTTTTTTTCCTGAAAGGGGCGAATGTGTTTGTTATTATATATTCCTGTGGTGGCCAATGGCGGGGGTGTTTATTTATTTATTTATTTTTGGGGGGGGGGGGGCGGTGGAGGATGAAGTTTTGCCTAGGGTGCCAAGAAACCTTGCACCGGCCCTGACCACACTCATACATGCTTTCGCATGTATGTCTAGACATAGCTCCTTGGTAGTGTGTGGCTCTGCCTCAGTATGAATGTCAGTGTGTGTGTGTGTCTCAGTATCAGTGTGTGTCTCAGTATGAGTGTCAGTGTGTGTGTGTGTGTCTCAGCATCAGTGTGTGTGTGTCTCTGCCTCAGTATGAGTGTCAGTGTGTGTGTGTCTCCGTATCAGTGTGTGTGTTTCAGTACGAGTGTGTGTGGCTCTGCCTCAGTATGAGTGTCAGTGTGTGTGTCTCCGTATCAATGTGTGTGTTTCAATACGAATGTGTGTGCCTCTGTCTCAGTATGAGTGTCCGTATCAGTGTGTGTGTTTCAGTACGAGTGTGTGTGGCTCTGCCTCAGTATGAGTGTCAGTGTGTGTGTCTCCGTATCAGTGTGTGTGTTTCAATACGAATGTGTGTGCCTCTGCCTCAGTATGAGTGTCAGTGTGTGTGTCTCCGTATCAGTGTGTGTGTTTCAGTGTGTGCCTCTGCCTCAGTATGAGTGTCAGTGTGTGTGTCTCCGTATCAGTGTGTGTGTTTCAGTACGAGTGTGTGTGCCTCTGCCTCAGTATGAGTGTCAGTGTGTGAGTCTCCGTATCAGTGTGTGTGTTTCATTAAGAGTGTGTGTGCCTCTGCCTCAGTATGAATGTCAGTGTGTGTGTGTGTGTGTGTGTGTGTGTGTGTCTCAGTATCAGTGTGTGTGTCTCAGTATGAGTGTCAGTGTGTGTGTGTGTCTCAGCATCAGTGTGTGTGTGTCTCTGCCTCAGTATGAGTGTCAGTGTGTGTGTCTCCGTATCAGTGTGTGTGTTTCAGTGTGTGCCTCTGCCTCAGTATGAGTGTCAGTGTGTGTGTCTCCGTATCAGTGTGTGTGTTTCAGTACGAGTGTGTGTGCCTCTGCCTCAGTATGAGTGTCAGTGTGTGAGTCTCCGTATCAGTGTGTGTGTTTCATTAAGAGTGTGTGTGCCTCTGCCTCAGTATGAATGTCAGTGTGTGTGTGTGTGTGTGTGTGTCTCAGTATCAGTGTGTGTGTCTCAGTATGAGTGTCAGTGTGTGTGTGTGTGTGTGTGTGTCTCAGCATCAGTGTGTGTGTCTCTGCCTCAGTATGAGTGTGTGTGCCTCTGCCTCAGTATGAGTGTGTGTGTGCCTCTGCCTCAGTATGAGTGTGTGTGTGTGTGTGTGTGTGTGTGTGTGTGTGTGTGTGTGCCTCTGCCTCAGTATGAGTGTGTATGTGTGCCTCTGCCTCAGTATGAGTGTCATTGTAAGTGTGCGTCTGCCTCAATGTGTGTGTTTTTTACGCTGTGGAGCCCAAAGTGTTATTTTCTTTTTTTCCTGAAAGGGGCGAATGTGTTTGTTATTATATATTCCTGTGGTGGCCAATGGCGGGGTGTTTATTTATTTATTTATTTATTTATTTATTTGGGGGGGGGGGGGCGGTGGAGGATGAAGTTTTGCCTAGGGTGCCAAGAAACCTTGCACCGGCCCTGACCACACTCATACATGCTTTCGCATGTATGTCTAGACATAGCTCCTTGGTAGTAACCGGTCGGGGTGGGTGAGGAGAGAACACATATTAAATTGAAACAATACAAAGAAAAAAAAACTAATGGGAGGGAGAAAAGGGGAAGCAGGAAAAATAACATTTCAAATAATGAAATAATACGACCGCGCTATCGTGTGTGGGGGCTGTCCTGATCCTCTTCCTCCTGAGGTGTCGACGGTGTCCTTGTCGGCTGTTGAGTGCATTGTATTGGCCTTGATGGCCGTGCTGGTGTAGATGTTGAGGCCAGTGTTGGTGGTGGAGGCATCTGGTAAGTGGGGTACATCCCTGTATATCCTTGGTACTGCTGTGACTGTCCATACCAGGATTGTGGTGGAGCAAGGGCAGGAGGCGTCAGTGTGGCTTGTGGTGGCAGATGTGGTGGTTGACCAGCATGTTGTTGTGTGGGCCCCCCACCCTGGGGTCCCCCAGGTGGAGGCCCGCACCATCAGGCTGATGGTTTATTATCTGTCTTCCCAACCAGTCCTCTGGAAGCCCAATGCTTTTTAGACTTACCAGACTTGTTGTATTGGGGCTGCTTGCCATCACTTTTTCCTTTAGCTTTTCATTGAGACCGAAAGTTCCGAAAAGCCGGAACTTTAGGTTTGAAATTGTATGTGGCAGGAAACTTGACCTTCTTAGAGCCTGCTTCTGACTCCAGAATATCTGTCAATTCTTTACCAAAAAGAATATCTCCAGAAAAAGGTAATGATTCCAAAACCTTCTTAGATTCTGAATCAGCTTTCCACATACATGGCCAAACTGCTTTGCGAGCAGCTATTGTTGAAGCTGATGCCCTGGAGGCAATAGTACCCATATCCAATGCTGCTTCTTCCAGGAACATTGCAGCCTGTTTTATATGAGCTATATGGGATTTTTACCCTCTAGAACCTATAGCAAAATCCCCCTCCAATGCATCTGCCTTTGCCATCCAAGCTGAAGCCATGGCTGGCCTTATGGCTTCCCCAGACAGGGAAAAAATGTTTTTTACAAAACCATCCACTCTCCTATCCATGACATAATTTAATGATGTTGAAGGTAAAGGTAATGTAGATTTTCGCACTAATCAAATTAGGAGCCACCTCCCTTTTTAAACAATCCCCAGCTGGAAGAGGATAATTGGTGTGAATTTCCATTTAGTCAAATAACCATTTAAATACCAGCGTTAATATTTACTGCGGACGCAAGGTGTATCTTATTACCTTATACGATAGTAGTGCGCTGAACGTCGCAGCACTATGTCCCTTATGAGAAAGCAAGTACTCACACACATGGTATACTGAGGTCCAACACTCAGAGATATATATGCATTTGATATTAAAAGTTCTGCATACAAAATAACATATGTACAGTATATTATTCAGTATAACATGTATAAGCCTAGGTAAGTGGTACAGAATTACAGTTACAAAAGAAACAGATACAGTCAGTATACATCACCCTATCCCATAGAACATTCCTCCATGTCTTTCTCACAGCAAGCAACTACCTAACTATGCCTTAGAAAACTGCATATATCAAACAGTGGGAGTTAACAGTTTGTTGGTTTCGGTTTCCTTCCATTGGTCCAGGAGATGGATGTTTCTCATACATTGTGTGTTAATTGGTCAGTTCATATGTAAGCAATGTCCAGTTTCAAGACACAGATACAGGGGTTAACCACTGGGCTTCTGCCCACATGTTTTCTCAGGAAGTCCTTTGTTCTCGTAGAATGTGACTTTATATTCATACATTTTATCATAACTAATTGTTGCAATGTGCAACAATTTACCCACAGCTATCAAATTAATCCACACATTCTCCTGACCATTTTGACACTAAGCATGATATAATAATGTTGTTCCATCCCAATAATACATATATATCTGGTTTTACACTCTATTATATAAATACAATATAATACAAGTCTGGTGCTGGACATGTTTTGTCTATGTGTAATTTATGTGTTGTATGAATATGTGTTTGTGTGTGGCTTTATGGAGTTTCTCAGTGATTGCACCTTTTACCGTATATACATTCACCACGCTGCAACACGCCGTGCGACTCTATGCATGATGTATGGTTAAGAAGCATGGTGCATCCATATACGTCAATTGCATCCTTATGCCACCACCGAGAAGCACCAATCTGTGTGTAGTTTATATGTCTAATTTTTCCGCCTTCGACAGTCCACCCTTTGATAGTCAACAAAACTATCATAACTGTCACACTAAACATAATTAAAATATTTCAAACAATAATTGGTGACCCAGACACAAGTATGTATTCATTTCGCAAATCAGACATTGACTATAGTTGGGGAAGACAGGGAAGAGGACGGGAAATTCTCTATATGCACTCGTCGGTCGTGAGCCAATTGGTTGGATGTGGGACGACATTCAACCTATAGAGTAAGCTGGGACAGTACTATAGCCCATGTCTGATCTGAACAATTGTTGCATACATACATGTACCTACGTCTTTGTACACTGATGTTCGGATTTGATAGAGGTTTTGCTGGGTAGAGGGAAAAAACACAAACAAGTCGTGAAAGAGACATATAAAACTTTCATGGTATATATTCCTATCACTCCCTGAACATTGTTTTAATTTTTGGATCGTATACCAAATCTGTTTCATCATTGAACAATGGCTATTATTGCAGGTATTGTCCTTCCTAGATAACATAAACCTTCGGAGTTCGGGGAGAGCCACTCATATACTTTTCTTCCACATATAACAGTGTTTTGTACAGTCATGGTATTAATTAGCTCTTTATCTGCTATGTGTGAATAGGCCATCATCTGATTGTTCCTGATTACCTCCCAACTTCCTGGTTTCCTGAAATTGGTGAGATTTAAACATACCAGGGATTTATCTATGGTACTGGTGGATCTTAAGACTAGGGGGTCTAGTTATATTATATTCCTTGTCCACCGGTCGTCCTCCCCCTCCATGTCATTCAAGTACCTCAGCTAACTCTAAAGAATATGGCCTTAATCCTGCATTATTTTGTCTTAGAGGTACCTGTGAGCACATCCAACATTCCGTTTAATTTATAACCTTACCCACTAAAGAATGATAATGTCAGGTTCGGTTTTACTTGTGCCCCCGGAGGGGGCGCTAGTGGGTCAGTGGAGGTAGGATAGAAGAAGTGAGGAGGCTGGATTGGGTTTCTGCGCATCAGCGCAATGGTGTTTTATTAACATAAAAGTTCACACAATAAGGCAGCAGAATAACGTGCAGGAATAAACAATAAAAAGTATGCAATGGAAATGGTGCAGCTTGGAAGCTGAGAGTCTATGGAGGAAATGGTAATGATGGATAAGTTCACTGGTGTGAGAACCAGAATGGTTTAAAACGTGGAGCCAGCAGAGATGGTAATAAATGTGTAGCAAACCTGGTAGCAGATGCAGGAGACTCAGGTGTAAGTCCACAGTGTAGTTCGTTAGGCACAGACAGCTAGCAAGCTGCTTCACAGGTGAGGTGATGGAATGCACCTGGAGAGAGTCTCTACTGCTGAGGCTGAAGCACACAGTGGTTGTAGATAGGTGTGGAGCCAAATACAAATGCAGGGATTGCTGATGCTTGTAGTTCCACGGAAATGCAGGAAGGTAACCAGGAACACGGAGGAACAGGTAGGTAACCAGGAACACGGAGGAATCCAGGCACATGGGTCGCAGGAGTGACACAAAGTTCAGGACAACCACATGCTCACCCTGCAGCTCCTGATATACCCCCTGGTGTGCAGACATTGGTTGGAGTGGGAAAAGGAGGTGCGGCCAAGCTCCGGATTGGCCGCCGTACTCTGACCGATGGAGACTGTCATGGCGGCGCCCATGCCGCGGCCCGGCGGGAACGCGGCGTGCTCACACGCCCGCTGTTACAGGAGCGTTCCTAGGACCAGGATGACGTCTGGCGGCAGAGGAGCGGATGACAGCAGAACGTAGGGACCCCGGACGGAGTCCGCACCGACGGACAGATGTGGCTGTGGTGAGTCGATTCCTGACAGATAATCACTCATAGGATGTCTGTTAAATTCAACATTATTGCTTAACTGACATCTCTGGATGCACTCATCTTCAGTTATAGGGTCACAATAACTACAAAATACAGCATTTCTCAGACAATAGCCTATCACATTTCCTCCGAACTCCATAACTACTAGACCTTTGATTTTACTCTGGCTTTAAATAAAGTGATAGGCTGATCCTGGGATCCTATAAAGACATCATTCATTTCTCCAGAACCAGTTCCAGTCCCACACTCGACTCCTCAGGAAACCTCACAAAAATAGAATGTCCTGAAAAAATGTTTATCAAAAGAAAAAGAAAGATAGAACAAAACAAATCTTGCTTATAGCAAGTCCATTACAATGACTGGTCTTTTTGTAATCCTTTAGTATGCTCAGGTAGTGTTCAACAGTGCCGCCTCTCAGTCTTCACGGAACAGATTCTCGAGTGATATTTCTGTGATTTCACTTCCTTTTATGAGTTCCTTCCGGGCTAATGACTTTCTTGCAATGGGAATCGTGGACCCAAGTCTCTCTCTTGGCTACTTTCACTGGAATCGTGCTGTCAACAAAACTTGGTACGGTCCTTCCCACCTGTCTATTAGGCAACCTGAGTGTAAGAATAATCACACAGTCTCTTGGTTCACAATCAAGACAGTTAGTAGTTGGCATATCAGGAATCAACAGTTTCAAGTTCTTTTTGTTAAGTTCTCAAATGCTGGCTCATCTCGATAAGGTACTGTACTGTCAGCTCATTGGTGTATTTCAGATCATGGTGCGGATCGATTATGACATGAGGTTGTCTTAAAAAAATAATAATTCAAAGACGGTGATTAGTTAAGTGGGGATCTGGGAGTGGTTCAGATGCTACATAACACTAGTGGCAGTGTCTATAACCACAATAGTCCAGTTTCAAGCTATCACTTTGCTCCTAATCCTAGGGATACCATATCTACACATAAATTCCTGCACAATTTTCTTTGCGGTAAACACAGCAGTATTTGTAGCAGCAGGGAATGCCTCTACCCAGTTTGAGAAAACATCAGTGCACATCAATACATAGTTCAAATTCCTACAGGGTGTTAACTGTACGAAGTTGATTTGTATTACCTGAAAAGGTCCGTCTGCAGGAGGAATATGGGATAGCTCTGTTGACACTACCTTACCAAATGTTCTTCCTTGTGCAAGTAAGACATGTCATTGCTTTCCTGATTGCCTGAGAAGAGAACCCTGGTACACGCCAGTAAGCTCTTACCACTTTGCACATACCTTCCTTACCCTAGGTGAGTCAGACCATGTGCCGCCTCAGCTAAGCTTGGGGGATACGCCCCTGGGGGCACGGGGGGGGGGGGGGGGGGCTACTGGCTTCCCTTGTCCATCTCTCCAGAGTCCTGAGAACTCCTGACCATACCCCTTCACCTTCCAGACCTCCTTTTCCTGTAGGGAACACAAATTTGCATCTCAATTTAATTGTTGTGTGTTTGCAATATAGAGTACCATGAGCATCACTCCAAAAACATTTCTAGAGTCGGTATATATATTGGCTGACGTATCTTCTGCCAACTCGCATGACGTGTCTTCTGCCAACTCACATGCAATGGTCACAACAGCATATCCTGTGTATACGTCTGTCTGTCTGGGGTAACTACCGTCAGTCTAGAAAAAAATCAGGCCTGCGTTCATTAACGGGCTGTCACTTATGTCTGGCCTTGTAGTAAAAGTCTGATTCAGATATTCCATACAATCATGCATATCAGTGTCCATACAAAATTTTCCTTCACCAGTATTCTCATCTTCCACCCTTTGTGCATTACAAGGCACATGCAGTAATATACTGGTGTCATCAGTGACTGCTAACTCGTGCTGATGAGACATACCGGGTTTGGGCAGAATTTTGAAGGACCGATACTGCATGTGGTGTATGAACTGTCAAATCATGTACCAGTACTACTTACGTCCTAAGTATTTGACCCTTGTCCTACACAACTGCAGTTTATCCTTTGAGACCTTTTGTCCTGTCTGGAAGAGATGAAACAAAAGTTTTTTAGTATCCGCCAGTGAAGACACAAATATATCAGAGCACAGTATAAATTCATATCAATACCGATCTCCTATCAGGCTGAAAGGATAGTAAGCAGCTATGCAAAGCCTGGGAGAAAATACTCAGGCTGTCAATGAAACCTTGGGAGAGTCGGGTCCATGTATTGTATCCCCTTTGTGAATGCAAAGATGAAGAAGAAACAGTGAAGAAAACAGAATATACTGTAGATTGGTGACAGTAAAGTTTGAGAGGTGGAGAGGATTTTATTAAAATGACAGCTGAATTGGGCACTACGGGGATTTGTTTCTTAACTACTTGGTCTACTCCCTTTAAATCTTGTGCTTGCTGTGTCACTACTGGGACTACCTCAGCCATCAATACAGTGACCTGTCCATCCTAAGTTCATAGGGAACCCGGTATCTGCGAGATAATTTCCTCTACCTGTGATGGACATGAATCTAGAACAGTGGAATGCAACATTAGTCTTTGAGGAGTATCTAACATACCTTGTACTTCCTGAGCGGGAGTACAATATATGTATGTCACATTTCAATTTACACAACAAAATCTCTGTCGATTAAGTTAGTCAGGGGCCACTGATGCTAGGAGAAAAGAATAGGGTTTAGCATAATAGAGGCCCAATCATAACTTCTAAAGGTTTTGTCAAAGGGTAATGTTGCACTTCTCTCGTTACTCCCATTTGGCGAATTAGTGTTTACCTGTGATCTTTTCCTAACAGAGAATTTTCTAGTACTACAAAAAAAGCTTCTAGGTCATGCAAAAATATTCATTTAATCCTTCGCATCCCATATTAAGGGTCTGTACATGGGGGTAATTTCAAGTTGATCGCAGCAGGAAATTTTTTAGCAGTTGGGCAAAACCATGTGCACTGCGGGGGGGCCAGATATAACATGTGCAGAGAGAGTTAGATTTGGGTGGGTTATTTTGTTTCTGTGCAGGGTAAATACTGGCTGCTTTATTTTTACGATGCAAATTAGATTGCAGATTGAACACACCCCACCCAAATCTAACTCTCTCTGCACATGTTATATCTGCCTTTCCTGCACTGCACATGGTTTTGCCCAATTGCTAACAAAATTCCTGCTGCGATCAACTTGGAATTACCCCCATGGTCCAACAAACATTTACCAAACTTTTCTAGACAAGGGAATTCCTAGCTGCCCTCCTCTCGATTACCTATTTCCTAGAAATGAATACTTCTTTAGTGATAGTTACAAAGAAGCATCCTGGGGGTTACCCCTTCTCTGTCCGCTTTCCTACTGGGAAATACTAATGTGCGGACAGGATATTCTCCATTTGTGTTATTACTTTCCTGATTTTTATTTTTGGGTCTTACTATATATGTACTTGAAAAGGCACCATACTTACCAGTTCCACTGGTCTCAGCCACTTCCCCTGCAGGCAATAGCTCCTCTTTTACCTGTTGGATATTACACCTCTGAGTGCCTGAGAAATGTCCGAAACCAGAGCCGGGTCACCATCTCCTCCTGAATAAAACTTTTGACATTCATTAGTACATATTATAGGTTACATTTCTTTTTCATATTTTTATTTTTTATTTTCTATAGTTTGTATACTGGCTGTAACTGTTTCCACATCCACATATGGCGATGGTGGTGTACTTGCTTTCCCTTTATACTTAGTTCTCTGTTGCTACGAGTTCAAACAGTTATTACGTTTTCATTCTTATCTTATATGACTTTGGTCAAACATATTTGTTTTCATGGAATGTGTGAGCGGAACAGAAAATAGCGCTTAGTGGAGACAAAGCAGCCCAAGATATATTCTGGTGACTCCCTATCACCGGAAAAGATGATACACAACAACAGATAATGAATACACCTTTAGGCGCTACCACTTTCTCAAAAGTCACGTATTGTTCTTAATCAATAGTCCCAAATTGTATCACTTGTTTCACTGACAATATTCCTCCTTGTGGATGTTCCTTCCTCTTCAATTTTTATTTGATCCGCTTTCTGGGTATCGGCTGCCACTAAAAACCATTCAATATCCAATGTGCCAGTGTCCTCCGGTGTGGTTGTAAACTTGCAATCCAGAGCTATTTTTCCACCTTGAATTCCTTCAAACTTCGTATCGGAGGGAACTAATTCTAGAGCCCTAGAAGAAGGGGATCCCAGCTGTAGGTATTCTGGTGTCGGGATGCTGATACCCCCCATGTCAGTATCCCGACACCAGAATACCTACAGCTGGGATCCCCTTCTTCTAGGGCTCTAGAATTAGTTCCCTCCGATACGAAGTTTGAAGGAATTCAAGGTGGAAAAATAGCTCTGGATTGCAAGTTTACAACCACACCGGAGGACACTGGCACATTGGATATTGAATGGTTTTTAGTGGCAGCCGATACCCAGAAAGCGGATCAAATGAAAATTGAAGAGGAAGGAACATCCACAAGGAGGAATATTTGTTTTCATACTACCTGCAATACCTCAGGAGCAAAACCACCAATCACTGGAAATTGACATTCACTCATTCATTGTCATTTTTACCCAATCATTATAAAAACCCTCCGTGTAAGCAACCATACTTCTTACACATAATATAACCAGCGGACCCTTTCGGCCCCTGCTCCTCAGCCTGAACCTGGCTCCTGAACGCTCTTGCGTGCACACTTAGCTCTCATTTTGGACTTTTTAAACACAAGCACTAAGTGGCCAACGCAAGACCACGGTGAAAAGTCCTGTGAGCGCTTTTCACCCGCTCAGTCTCCTCTGAACAGTACCACTGCCCACACTTATTGTGATTTCCCGCGTACCTAGCAAGGACCCTACCAGACCCCTCAGCACTGGAAGTATGAAGTATTAACAGCAATAAATTAATACCCCACCTTTTTCAGTGGAGGTTAAAAACCTAATCTTTTTGGTTTCTTTCCACAGGAATTCTGCTTGGAAAACATCAATAAAGCCTTCCTATGGAGTTCCACCAGGAATATTTCCTGAGAGAGTCAGCGAAAATTCCTTCTCTTTACACAAATCACGTCTGCATATGCTAACACAGCGCGTATGATGCCGCAATTGCACTAAATTATGCAAATGGTATCACGTTGCGCCACCTATCACATACACACACGTGCGGTCCAATCGCACGGCTTATAGATACTTGTTATCTATACGTCCTACGATCACGGGAGTCGAATTCACTAGCTGCGCTCCACAGCCAGAGCGTAACACCAGAAATCACGCTTCTCCGCACGTTTTACCTTTAAAAACACACACACTACGTGCCTCAATACCAATAAATACGTGAGGTCACTAACCTCCACGCCACCAAGCCTCTGCTTACTCAGTGCCTCACCGACGGGATCCCGCTTTCCCGGGGTTCAGTCCACTCACACTTACTTTCAACCCACATGAATTCACAATATTTTCTGTACAGAAAAAGGAATCATTTACCAGTGATTAATAACATCCCCCTAGAGGTAATACACTTCAATTCAATATGACTATTAAATATAATTTAAATGCTATGATTCAGATTGGATAGCTATCTTGCAAAACCTACAATGATGTAAATATACATATATCCATATAATAATAATAATAATAATAATAATAATAATAATAATAATATAACATATATATATATATATATATATATATACATACACACACACATTATTTATTACACTCTTTGAAACCCTCACACAGCATATATATTTATACACATATACTGAATGTAGCTTGAAAAGCAGCCTAATTTGCATCTCAATAGATGTCCACATGCTGTACTCTTGTTCCTAAGTCGTTGAACAAGTTCATTAACATTTCAATTGTTTAGGTCAAAGGGCTCATCTTACACACTCAGTATCTTTCAGTTCTAAAACAAATCATGGAAAAACTTTCTCATCTGTGTGTATTTTTCTTACATCAAGCTAAGCATTAATCTCACTAGGTCTAATTGAAACACTATTTATAATTGACTATGACATGGGTTAGTTTAATTCATTGGTAGCTTTTAAATGGTGATGGACTTGTACATATATATTGTTTACTTGTGACAAAGGTTACAGATTGCTTAACAATGTTTTTCAGGAACAGCTGAAAGTCAGCTGTTAGCTAGGTGGGTAGGGAGTGACTTTAAATTATGTTGGTTTTGATAACACCAATGCAGATTGTGCAGCTGTAACTACAGTACATTTCACCTAAAATGGTCACTGATCCTCTCCCCTACAAGCCATGTGCTTGGACATGAAATGGAGTCCAAGCCATGCGGCCAGTTTCGCAAACACTAGCTCTATCCTTTGTCACAAATAAATCCCAAATTATACAAACACCGGAAGTCGCCCTGATGGACAATTCCCACTGCATGGTAACAAAACTTCCATATGCTTTTTTAGCTTGAATGAAGCTTTGTTACTTCAGGCCTGTGTTAGCACTATGCGAATAGGACCTAGCGTGCTAACCAAGCTATATCCGTACTATGCAAATTAGACGCATACACCAACTTTTAAACGCTCTTTAAATTTACTCAACAGATATACAATCCAATCTGAATCAAACACAATATGACTTATTGAACCCCGTTAGCAACAATAAACAGTACACTGTAACATTTCTAGTATTGTGCGTTTTTGTCACACTCACAGCCTACAAAGAAATCTATTGTCCCTTGATTCATATCAGCGCCTTACTGATAGCGCCAAAAACAGATGTGGTTCATTGGCATTAGATGCGTCCACTGTTAGCCGGTAGACCACAGCGCGTCTGTACTGTGCATCATTAAGTACGTGATATCCCTGATGTAGCCCCCAACTGTGAATTTCCATTTATTCAAATAACCATTTAAATACTAGCATTAATATATACTGCGGACGCAAGGTGAATCTCATTACCATATACGATAATAGTGCGCTGAACGTTGCAGCACTATGTCCCTTAAGAGAAAGCAAGTACTCACACACATGGTATACTGAGGTCCAACGCTCAGAGATATATATGCATTTGATATTAAAAGTTCTGCATACAAAATAACATATGTACAGTATATCATTCAGTATAACATGTATAAGCCTAGGTAAGTGGTACAGAATTACAGTTACAAAAGAAACAGATACAGCCAGTATACATCACCCTATCCCATAGAACATTCCTCCATGTGTTCCTCACAGCAAGCAACTACCTAACTATGCCTTAGAAAACTGTATATATCAAACAGTGGGAGTTAACAGTTTGTTGGTTTCGGTCTCCTTCCATTGGTCCAGGAGAGGGAGGTTTCTCATTCATTGTGTCTTATTGGTCAGTTCATATGTAAGCAATGTCCAGTTTCAAGACATAGATACAGGGGTTAACCACTGGGCTTCTGCCCACATGTTTTCTCAGGAAGTCCTTTGTTCTCATAAAATGTGACTTTATATTCATACATTTTATCATAACTAATCGTTGCAATGTGCTACAATTTACCCATAGCTATCAAATTAATCCACACATTCTCCTGACCATTTTGATACTAAGCATGATATAATAAACTTGTTCCATCCCAATAATACATATATATGTGGTTTTACACTCTGTTATATAAATACAATATAATACAAGTCTGGTGCTGGACATGTTTTGTCTATGTGTAATTTATGTGTTGTATGAATATGTGTTTGTGTGCGTCTTTATGGCGTTTCTCAGTGATTGCACCTTTTACCATATATACACCCACTATGCTGCAACTCGCACAATGATGTATAGAAAAGAAGCATAGTATATCCATATACGTCAATTGCGTCCTTACGCTACCACAGAGAAGCCCCAATCTGTGGTTTGTATGTTTAATTTTTCCGACTTCAACATTGGAATTACATTTCTTAGGAATTCTAAACTTCTTATTGGGCGTAGCACAAGTCTCTTCCATAATTTCCGTCAGCTGATTTGACCATGGAAACTCAGTCTTAACTGTTTTGGGACATTTAAGCACAGGTGCCTTGGTTTTTAACACAGGATCTGCTGAATCCTCTAAGGATAGAATCGCTTTCATTGCTTTAATTAACTCAGCTATATCCACTGAGCTGAGACCTTCCTCCTCCTCTTCGTATGCCGAAGTAGAATTAGTTAAGCTTTCATCTTCCGATGAATCCTCATCTAAATCATGTGTAGGCTGTGAAGGTGAACATTAACTTACCACCGGTTTATCAGATTGTTTCTTTTGAGAAGCTGCTGCTGGAAGTGATACACCATAGGTGGGGAGCTGCATGTAAGGGTCAATAGTGTAACCTATTCCTGGTACAGGAGTTGGAGGAATTATACGTTCAGCTACATTGCATAAAGTCTGTGCAAACACAGCCCAAGGTGGATCCATCTGTACCTGAATCTGCTTTGTATTTTTCATTAACCCCTGATGAAAGCGAAAGCAATTTGCACACAAACCATCCTGAACCAGATCCTGAGAGGATAACACATATTTGCAAGACAAACATGATATGAGTGTTGGTGTTGCTGTGAGTGTACCTTCCTCACCTTTACTGCTCTTAGACATGATAAATAATCAACACTTCCACAGTGTACTACACAATTTGTGATGGTAATCACTTTAAATTTCTTAAAGTGATATACAATCAGACCCTACCCATGCACCGGCATTGAGGATCGGAATAAACAAACTAATAGAAATATAGTAAGTCAGCAATCACTAGCAGTCAGCCACATGTTATACATTAGTATATTAAGCAATATGAGCACATAATCAACTACAGCTACATTTTAAGTATGTAGGAGAAAATATTACTGCATCATGTTTAAACAGATCTAACGTATTCAGATGCTAATGTGAAAGAAACAACAGTAAATGTATACAGACTCATATGCAATAGGCACTTATATAACTATTCGTACTCAAAAGGTTGATAGAGACTTTAGTGCTGTATAACCCGTACTCAGTAGAGTGGGATACAGGGAGACTCTCCTCACTTCCAGGACCGATCAATACATAGCGAACGCTGAGTGGATCCAGACGCTACTAGTGTACACTGTTGCTCCATGAACCTATAGTGAACACGGACGCTCAGTGAACATGGACGCATCAGTCACACAGCCGCCTATGCTGCGACTGGGTCCCCTACGTATACAGCGTATGAGACGGAAGCGGGAAACAGTTCATGGCGGGAGACTCGGAGGAAACTGGTCATGAACCGGGGGAAGGGGCAACCAGGAGAGCGTCTGACTCCCCATTGTTGACATCAACCCTAGGGATCGCGGCCTCATACTAATCCTGGAGCCTGTGATCCCTAAGGCCTAGTGCTGGTGCACCCGAGGTGGCAGCCACGTCAGCAACTGTTTGGTGGTCTCCTTCCCAAAACAGTGCGGCTGTGTCCGTATTCCCCTTCTAAGCGGAACCAATGCCTTACCTTCTCCCCATGCTCCGGCCACAGCCTGGTAACGTCTGCTGGACCTGCTAGTATATCCAACACAAATGCCTGCCGAAACAGCACTGTACTCGTGGGTAAGCGTTGTCGCAACCCGGCGGAGAGTTGTTGGAGCGACTCTTTCTAAGGTATGTATAAGACGCTGTTTAGAAATATCACTCAAAAAAATAGTAAGATTATAAAAATAAAATAAGAAAACTTAGGGCTGCTAAGAACCAGCAACCCTCTGTCCATGGTCCGGCTCCTGCTGCACCGAACAAAAAACTGATTTGCCTGAGCAAGGAAGCGGGGATATATGGACGGGCCCATTGCATGCTGGGATACACTTATTGCAGTTCCCTAGAAAATAAATCTCCCTCTTCAGCCTACTTCCGGTATAATAGTTTTAGGTATAATAGTGAGGATTTATTAAGAATAATGAGGATTTATTAAGGCCTACACCTTCACATAGTAGAGAATTGCCAGGCTGCTTATAAACGTAATGAGGCAATCCTAGGTATAATAGGCTGCATTATTATACTTTAACTGGGTTCAGTCATAAGTCAATAATATTAGTGTCTCACTGCTGCTAAGAAAGTACCTTTTTCATATATGCATGTTCCCAGATTTGAGAGTACAGATGTGTAACAACACCACCAGTCATCTGGACAGCACTGGCTAGGTTTCAGTATAGCAGGAGACAGAGCTTCAGTGTCTGGCTTCAATTTATGGTTCTCGGGTTTTACTTTTCCCACCTGAGGGAGAGGTCTCAGCAGCCAGCACCACCTTCTGTCGGGATACGGTCAAGATGCCGCCGGCCGGAATCCCGGCGGTCGAAATACCGACGCCGGAATCCCGACCGCCACAATCCCGACCGCCACAATCCCGACATATTCTCCCTCTGTGGGTGTCCACGACACCCATAGAGGGAGAATATAATAGTGTGCCGAGCGTAGCGAGGCACTATGCCCGCAGCGTGGCGAGCGAAGCGAGCCCGCAAGGGGCTGCGTTCCGCTCGCCACCCCTGTTGGGATTGTGTGGTCGGGATTCCGGCGTCGGTATTTTGACCGCCGGGATTCCGGCCGGCGGCATTTAGTACTGATCCCCTTCTGTCATTGGCCATGTCCCTCCTCTCAGTAGTGATTTCCTGCTCTCTTCCACTGTCCATCGCTCAGCCTGGGGGGCTGAACTCATGGGCTCCCTGGCTTGTCTTCATTCACCACTCATTGCCACATAACTGCTGCCTCCTCCAGTGCACTTGCCTCTGCTGCCATCAGTTGCTGCCCCTGCATCCATGCTCTTAGCAGCAAGATCCCATCTCCTCCAGTAATGGCTCCCCCATACATCTGAGATGTATTTGGGCAATTCCCCTATTCCCTGACAGACAGGTCATGGAATTGAGAATATTAAACATGTTTAAAAATCTTGATTCCCAATCACAATTGTTTTCAGTCAGGATCAGGGGATCGAGTATTTAATATGTTTAATTTCCCCGATGGATCGCCTATCATTACTGGCTACTGATCTGCAGTGCCGGCGGTTTGTGGAATCAAGGAATCATGGATTAGACTTGTAAATGATTGCTGCTTTAAAAATATGGGCATTCTTGCCCGAAGACCCTTTTACATTTACTCCTTTGAAGTAAAGTGTTTTGTATGAATGTTTATGTCTGTTGTTAGAAAGATAGGAGTTCATGTATGTTTTTTTTTGGCTAGTTCTAAATATAGTTTTAAACTAAATGCTCTTCTGTTTTCTTTTGCTTTCTTTTAGACACTTGGCCCCTTGTTTTAATGTACTTGTAATATTCAGACCTTTTGTTGAAGAGAGCTGGCTGTCTATATAGGACTTACCTGTATTTGAACTTTCAGGATATTGGATGTTTTACATGACCTTGGCAACGGTAACACCAGGACTGAATAGTGCTGTCTTAACAATATGAATAAACAACATGATTTTATGTTCTATCTATGTTTATTTGTGTTTTAAAATGATTGCACATGATAATGTGTAGGTATTAATCTACATTTTTTCATATTTAACTTTATTATTATTGGTGTCCACAATAAACCTGGAAGTTTTCCTAATTACTGTGATGACACGCATGTGTCTCATCTGAACCCAGGTGATGCGTGACTCTATAGGAGGAACTCGAAGTGGAGGTCACGTCCTTGTACTGTTGGGATGCGGTCAACATCCCGCTGGACGGGATCCCGGCGGTCGAAATCCCGACCGCCACAATCCCGACCGCCACAATCCCGACATATTCTCCCTCCGTGGGTGTCCACGACACCCATAGAGGGAGAATATAATAGTGTGCCGAGCGTAGCGAGTCACCATGCCCGCAGCGTGGCGAGTGAAGCGAGCCCGCAATGGGCTGCATTCCGCTCGCCACCCCTGTCGGGATTGTGTGGACGGGATTCTGATTCGGTTTTTCGACCGCCGGGATCCCGTCCAGCGAGATTACGTACTGTTCCCGTACTGTTAGGTTGGTGATATCGGGGATAGGTGGAGGATACACAACAACCTCAAGATTCAGGTTATACTTGAATCGGTTTCCAACTCTAGACCTTCGGACATATCATCTCACATTCTAGGAGAGCTCCAATTATTCGGTGACCTATCTGCAGCTACATTAGCCCTCCACATGTCCTTTTATCAAGTTAGTAGAACCCTCCGAAAAGCTGATATTCCCTATCATTGGGGATTTCTGACTAAATTGTTGATCAGACAGAATGACTTCACCTCAGTTGTTTCTACACCTGCCGACGGTGTCCAAGTCCTTGTTTCCTGGAATTTGGGGGATATTTCTGCTAAGGTTCCGGGCAGCCCTCGGGTTGTGCAAGATTGGTCAACTGTGAGCAACTCCACTTGAATGCAGTGGATTACATTTTGCTTTACTCTGCTTTATAGCATTTATGAATTGCGTTGTTCAAGGTAGTGTAGCGTTAAGTTAATACTGATTTGCCCACCTTAGCTCCTATCTCTGATCTTTTTACTGTGTTTTTGCTGAAATGATGCTAGGGCTTAATTATGACTCTTTGTCATAGAGTGATTATTTTGCATGGTTACCTACCTATCTTAGTATACCTGTCCCTTGCATTGGCACATAGGGGGTTATTCAGAGATGGACACAGATCTTGATGCGTATGCAGCAATCTGCGTCCATCTCAACACATGCTGGGGGCCATCCAGTACAGGGCAAGGCTGCCCAGCATGTGTAGCACCGCCTCACGATGCATCCGCAATTTAATTGCAGATGCATCGAATAAAGATTGACCCCTGGCAGTGCAGCCTGGCTGCACTGTCAGGTGGTCCGGCGCCATTCCTTTAATTGGAGCGGCTGCATGTGACATCACACAGACACCCCAAAAATGTTCCCGGCACCCCCCCATTTGGCCTGCCATGCCCCCCCCCTCCCAATGTCGCATTGCCGCCCCACGAATGCCCACCGCTGTCAATCACATTGCAGCTGCATCCTTCCTATTTGGCAAACTGCACTGCGGGTCGTAGCAGCGGCTGACTCTAAATGAGGCCCTAAGTATACATCTGATGTTGTATTTAATGTCTTACTATGTGGTTATATTGCATGCATCAGTCTTACCAACTTTAAAATTATGTTGTTTAATTTTTTTTCATTAATTCCAATTTTTTATTTTGGAGAGAGGGAGGAGATCTATTGTCTCCACGTTTCCCACAGTACTGTGCTATTTTAGGAAGCAGCCCCTGGTAGCTCCCATATGGTGCTATATTTGTTTTTTCTGTTTACTTTATTCCCATTTTGTCCATTTTGG
This sequence comes from Pseudophryne corroboree, assembly GCF_028390025.1. Classification (NCBI taxonomy): domain Eukaryota; kingdom Metazoa; phylum Chordata; class Amphibia; order Anura; family Myobatrachidae; genus Pseudophryne; species Pseudophryne corroboree. Next base: position 446,003,102 of record NC_086444.1, on the reverse strand, counting down.
CCAGTGTTTAATGTCACAGATGGTATGTATTTAGGGCAGTACGGATGGTGTAATGGTTAGCATAACTGCCTCACAACACTGAGGTCATGGGTTCAATTCCCACCATGGCCCTAACTGTGTGGAGTTTGTATATTTTCCCCGTACTTTTCCTCTGGGTACTTCGGTTTCCTGACACAATCCTAAAATATACTGGTAGGTAAAATTGACTCCCAACAAAATTAAACCTAGAGTGAATGTGTGTGTACATGTGGTAGGGAATATAGATGGTAAGCTCCACTGGGTCAGGGACTGATGTGAATGGCCAAATATTCTCTGTAAAGCGCTGCAGAACATGTGTGCGCTACATAAATAACTGGTAATAAATAAAATAAATAAAAATAATATGTACTGTTGGGCTTTTTGGTTCTATTGCAGACCCCCCCCCCCCTCTCGTTGGTACATATGTTATGGGTTAACCGGGTGTAGCATAGTATGCTAGCGGCCGGGCTCCCGGCGCCGGAATCCCGACCGCCGGCATACCGACAGCTGGGCGAGTGCAAATGAGCCCCTTGTGGGCTCACTGCACTTGCCATGCTGCGGGCATGCTATTTATTCTCCCTCCAGGGGGGTCGTGGACCCCCTAGAGGGAGAAAAGGTATGCCGGGTGTCGGGATTCTGAAGACCACACTTTTAACCGTATAGGCTATTTCTATGGTAAACTCCTGATTTACAATGGTTAATGTTTTATGCCTGAATGTTAAGGGTTTGAATTCACCAAATAAATGGAGATTGGCGCTGCATCACCTCTCCAAGCTTAAGCTCATATTATAGCCTTTAAGAAACGCACTTTAACCGGTCATCTCCTCCCAAATTTTCTGATGATAAATTTCCCAGAGGTTATATGTCCAATGTCCCTAGTAAAAAAGCAAGAGTGGCTATCTTATTCTCCAAAAACTGTAATTTTGTCTTTGATAAGCAGGTGGCGGACTAGGAAGGGCATTATCTACTTCTATTAGGAAAACTGGATGATAAGCTCATCACACTAGCAGTGATTTATGACCCGAACACTAAACAAGTGTCTTTTACCAGGAATTTTTGTTTGACTTTGCAATCCTGTTGCAATGGTTCACTTCTTATACTAGGGGACTTTAATATGGTTATTTATCCCATCCTAGAAAATACTCAGCTCTTCTCACCGTTCACACCCAACCAGTATGTGATCACTCCCATGCACTGGCTCTCTTGGGTAAATGGACTCTTCAGCAGATGTCGATGGCTTCTATCCTGCCGGTGTCATGTCCTATCACTCGATATTGGGCCTTATTCAGGTCGCAATGCTATTGCAATGCGACCACATTCTCTCATCCCCGGGGCCAGCGCTCACACGCAGGTTCCATTTTGCACATGTGCGGCCGTGACAATACGATTGCATCGCATTGATACAAATGCCTCTGCCTGCTTTTCGCAGGGCGGTCCGGGGCAGTGTCGCGGGGACATTGACTCAGTATTGCAGGGGCATGCCATTGGAAATGGGGATGGGTTTGAGGGGGCCGCTGCAACCCTAAAAATAGCCACTCCGCACCTGCCTTTGCAGCCAGGCTATGGAGGCAATGAGACATCCACAATTCAGCTATGCAATCGCAATTCAATTGCTGTTTAATTTTTGGTGCTCCTTAATCACTTGCCCGGTATGGTCGCATCAGATGCAACGATACCAGCAAGTGCTTTATCTGACCTGGTCGCACAGGATACGACCAGTTAGACAGAGAGTGTTTGCAGCGGCAGGGAAGAGAAACTTCCCTCTACTGCTGCTGTCATAGGGACTGGAAGGTGCCTCTTTGTACCCTCCCCAAGTGTTTGCCGTGCTGCCGATCACTGCTGATCGGTCAGCATGGCAGGACCCCCCCACCGAGCGGCTTTAGACAATAGCAGAGGCTGGGGAAGTGTAAATAAACCCCCTCAAGCTCCCCCTGTCCCAGGATATTAGAATTAATCCTTCCATACGTGGCCTGAATTTGTATGGTCGTTCCTATAAGATTTGCTTATTCGTGAATGACGTCCTTCTGACTCTCACTGAGCCGCTATTTTCATTGCTGCATTTACATGCTGTGCTGGAGGAATACACTAATGTTTCCTATTATAAACTCAATGGTTCCAAAACTGAAGCCATCCCATTTAATTGCCCGCTGGTCCCTTTATAGGCTCTGCGGTCGAAATATTCAAACACATGGCTGGATAGAAGCCTTACATATATGGGGGTCCAGCTCACCCTAAATATTTCATATTTGATTTTATACAAGGGAAAGGAAAAGAAACTCTCTGGTTTTGGGGGCACTCTTATGTTGTATTTCATGATTTAAAAAATAATTTTTTAATTAGATCAATTAAAACAGGTGAGTATATCAAATACAGACAAAAAACAGACATCACATATAAGTAAAAGCTATTGCTCGTGTATGGATGAGTTGAGCAATAAGATTGCTCACAAGATAGTAAGCTTTGCGAAGTATCAATATGTATTGCTAAGTCTATGTGTCACAACTGAGGGCTGGAGACCGTGACTGGGAGCCTCAGTTGTAGGGGCTGACGGGTATTTGAACTTAGGAGGAGCTATGTGACTCCTGGACATGCGTAATGACAGTAGCAATGAATGCCCGAGGGCGTGACCACGACAACGGGAAATGCCTTAAGTGCTTTTATTAAATAAAAAGTCAAATAACGTGCAAAGAATAATAGAAAGTCACACGTGATAATTAGGTGCACAATTGGTAAAGACCAGTAACCTGGAAAATGGAGGAAAGTTCTGTAAACAATAAATGAAGCTGGGGTTCGTTGGAAGATGAGAAAAGAAGCTGGAGTGCGCTGGAACTGAGGAATGAAGGATGATTACTGAAAAGCAAAAGTTCAAACACAGGAATCCAAAGTAGACTGTAGAGGGTTACACTGCAGAGTGTAATCACCAGGGAAGTCAGGCTGAACTGCAGAATGGAATTGCAGGAGAAAGTCTGTAGTGAAGCTTGTAGGCTGGAATCACAGATGACAATGAAAGCACTGACAATCTTTTGGGAGCTGGGACAGGATATTTATACCTGCTGCATAGCAGGGATTGGTCAGGCAATTATGACAAGGCTCCAGCACCGTGGATAGGAGGAATAATGTCATGTGACTGGAGTCTAACATGGCTGCGCCCATGAACACACAAAGAAGGGGAATTAAGTACTATAGGAAAGGTGTAACAATGGCGATGAAGGCCGCAGTAGCAGAATCACATGCGCGCGGCGGTCAGCGAGACAGGAGCGGCAGCAGAGGCCCATGGAGGACGTACATCCAGAAGGGAGAATGGTGTCTCAGTACCCGGATCGTGACACTATGCAAGGTACCGATACCCTATACTAAGGCGTAATCAGAATAATAATTCCAGGTGGTTGACAACACACTTGCTACAGTGTATAGCAATTAGACAGCATCACAGATTACCGGATTTACATAGCTGATTATTACCAATGCTGTATATTAGTGCGATTATATAGATACGCAGAGCAGAAAGCACAACTGTACAGAAACAGATCGTGTATGAGCAGTGGCAAAATTGGTAACTAACTGAACCACTCTAACAATAATTCCTCTGTTCAGTATAGGATGGAATACTTATTGTGTTATACCTTTTGTTCCCATATTTGAACATCTCATACACCGTCTAGTGTGCCAAATCCACACAATGCAAAAATTGGCTCCTGTATTCTGTAGCAAAACATTCTTCATTGAAATGGTATCGCAATATGCAAATATGTCGAGGAAACAGGTATTCCTTGCAGTTATTTAACACGTATGTATGATTGCTGGTGTATAGATTAGAATATAAAGGCACACCTGTCTTCAGTGCCACCGGAACAGCTGCTGCTCACTGTGAGCCAGGCATTAGTACAGTGAGTGAGCGTGTTCTTGTGCACCTCAGGGTTAGACATTAGGTAAGTACTGCTTCTGCTTTTGTGATGATGGTCTGGGTCACCCTGTTATATCAGCGCAAGGGTCCTCAAGGATCTCCAATCACAATGAGAGAGCACAGAGTAAAGATTTAGATAGGGTAATGATGGAGAGTGGAGAAGTAAAATACACCATCCAGTAAATGTGGTATGGAAGTGAAGTCTCTCCCTGTGGTTTTGGTTTCATCATGATCTGATGGATCCCTTCACAACAATGAATATTATCTGTGGAGTGTTTCTCATATTAAAACCCACTGCAGCTCACTAGCAGCCCCCACACCTTGGGATTCCTTTTAACTCTTCCAAAACCAGAATTGATTGATTCTAAGGTTATGCTATGGGATCTCTGTGTCACTCAAGCAGGGGCGGATGCTCTTATCTGTCTTACCGTTTGAAGCTAGGAGACCCGGACCTGTGTCAACAAACTCTAGCTCTGTAATACACCAGCCCAGGAAGAAAGTTTCACACCTTGGTAGACAATGGTGGTCATTCTGACCCATTTGCACACAGCAGTTCTTTGCTGCAGTGCGAACGAGTCGGAACTGCGCATGCAGGGTGTGCGCATTGTGCACGCGCATCATTGCCCAGCGACGTCTGTCGCCTGGCAACAACGTGCACAGTGGGAAAAAAAGACGCAGCTCCGATTGCATGAAGATTGACAGCAGAGAGGCGTTCTGGGGCGAATACTCACCGTAGGATGCGGTTTTCGGGGAGTGGTCGTCCAAACGCAGGGGTGTCCAGGCAAACGGAGGGCGGATGTCTGACGTCAAAGCTGGGAGGAACATCGCTGGATCCGTCGCACAGGGTAAGTAGCTCCAGCCTTACTCCTAGGTTGGTAAAACTTTTTTTGCTTAGCAGGGCTGCACAAGTAATCGCAGCCCTGCTAAGCTAAAATACACTCCCCCATAGGCGGGGATTAGTTGATCGCACCAGCAGCAAAAAGTTGCTGGCTGCGATCAACTTGGAATCACCCCATATGTGTCTTTCTCTGGGTCTGTACTGTAGGTTTGACTCCTGCTGTCTTATGCACAAACTCCAACCTCTGATCACTGTTCCATACAGGATTCTAGGGCTGTTAGCCTTTTGTCTATGGACTTCTGGTGTATATGAGTACATTTCAGCAAAGAAATTAAATTTCCAACCATTTGTCGCCTACAGACATTTTCTTCAATACAATATACATTGATACATCACCCAATGCATAGAATTCAGTTTCTTAATCATGCCCTTCCGATATAAAATTGAGCATTCCTTACATGTAGAGTTCTTTATGTCTTTTTGACTAGCGTATTACCAGCCATGGTCAAATACTGTAACTAACTCCATGTTTTGGACTTAAATTTTATTTTATGTGACTTAAATGTTCATTTGTGTTCCACTGCTGCATGTATGGACTTTTCCTACCGACTCCCTATTTTAATTTCCATTTGGGTCTGGTACACAAGCAGGCTGCTTTGCACAAACATTGGGAGCCATCAAAATGTTTTTATAGGCCCCTACTGATGGTTCTTAAATGAAATCTTCCATCTATCACAATATGATTTGTGATAAACTGGTTATTTTGGTATGATTACATTGGTTAGTATTCAAAGAAAAAATATTGTGCTGTACAACCAAATTGATGGACTACTCCAAGAATTGCTGGAAGGTAGATGTTAGTTTGGAAACATGAAGGCATACCGATGTATCCTCATACAGCTAGCCTCAATATGCCATGCAGGGGCGGATTGGCCATAGGGCTCACCGGGAAGATTCCTGGTAAGCCGATGTGTCTATGGGGTCTGTTATGTGTATTGTCATGTGGCCCCATGCCCAATGCACTCAGTGGCCTTCATTGTCCCTATTCATTCTGTTATTCCATCTCTACAGTACTGCAACTCTGCCATTCAGTGATGCTGCCACGCTACACAGTATGTTATGCCCACCTCAACTGACTCCACCCCCTTATCAGACCGCACCCCCCATTAGTGCTGCTTCCGTAAATTTCCCGGTCTGGTTTTCCATCCCAATCCATCCCTGATTCCATGTGATGCAAGGTCCTATGCAACTCTGCTAGGTCGAGTCTTTTTTGCATCTTTTAACTCAAAAATGCATCTTAGTCACAATGTGATGCAACTAGGACACATCAGGAGACTGTGCTTATTCATTTGAATTGCAATATTTTTATGTATGTATGCCATTGAGTCTGTATATGTAGTACAACAGAACTTGGCATGGATAAAGCAATCATACAGTAGCACTTCGTATGCATATTCAGACTCAGTCGCATACAGATAAGTGTTACGTGGGAACTGGGCTGCTGAGAGGGGCTCTTTGGCATGACCGCAGCAATAATGTATGAACACACATCAGTATGTGCTTCATTTTACAGTGGGTTTGCTTCACTAGCTTAAGTTATTACGATGCAGATTGTACAATTTCCCATAGTGCTGTATGTTTCCCAGCACATTTATGCAGGGGGAGGGGGGGGGGGGGGGACTGAGTGGATCTCATACAACATATGAATATATAATGAGTAAAGCAGTAAGTACCTAATGATGTAATTTTAAAGTATTGGCTGCTGATCATTTTCTTTGCAGAGTCACGTCTTTGGGGAACATTTAATACCTTTAATATTAGGAGACAATAGCAAAGTAAATAATAATAAATACAGTGCATCCGGAAAGTATTTACAGCGCTTCACTTTTTCCACATTTTGTTATGTTACAGCCTTATTCCGAAATGGAATAAATTAATTTTTTCCCTCAATATTCTACACACAATGGTGGTCATTCCGAGTTGTTCGCTAGCTGTTTTCGGTCGCTGTGCAGCGATCAGGCAAAAAAATCAGAAATTCTGCACATGCGTATGTGGCACAATGCGCACATGCGACGTACTTTCACAACAGCCGTTGCAGTTTCACACAAGGTCTAGCGACGCTTTTCAATTGCACTGCTGGCCACAGAGTGATTGACAGAAAGTGGGTGTTTCTGGGAGGTAACTGACCGTTTTCGGGGAGTGTGTGTAAAAATGCAGGCGTGTCACATACAAACGCAGGCGTGCCAGGAAAAACGCAGGCATGGCTGGCCGAACGCAGGGCATGTTCGTGACGTCAAAACAGGAACTAAAAAGTCTGAAGTGATCGCAAGCTAGGAGTAGGTCTCGAGCTGCTCAGAAACTGCACAATCTTTTTTTGTAGCAGCGCTGCGATCCTTTCGTTCGCACTTCTGCTAAGCTAAGATACCCTCCCAGAGGGCGGCGGCTTAGCATTTTTACGACTGCTAAAAGTAGCTAGCGAGCGAACAACTCGGAATGAGGGCCAATACCCCATAATGACAATGTGAAAAAAAAATTTTTTTTAGATTTTTGCTAATTTATTAAAAAATAAAAAACTAAGAAATCACATGTACATAAGTATTCACAGCCTTTGCCATGAACTTTAAAATTGAGCTCAGGTGCATCCTGTTTCCACTGATCATCCTTGAGATGGTCTTACAGCTTAATTGGAGTCCACCTGTGGTAAATTCAGTTGATTGGACATGATTTGGAAAGACACACACCTGTCTATATAAGGTCCCACACTTGACAGTGCATATCTGAGCACAAACCAAGCATGAAGTCAAAGTAATTGCCTGTAGACCTCCGAGACAGGATTGCCTCAAGGCACAAATCTAGGAAAGAGTACAGAAAAATATCTGCTGCTTTAAAGGTCCCAATGAGCAAAGTGGCCTCCATCATCCATACATGGAAGAAGTTCGGAGCCACCAAGAACCCAATGGTCACTTTATCAGAGCTACAGCATTCCTCTGTGAGAGAACCTTCCAGAAGGACAACCATCTCTGCAGCAATCCACCAATCGGGCCTGTATGGTAGAGTGGCCAGACGGATGGCACTCCTTAGTAAAAGCACATGGCAGCCCACCAGGAGTTTTCCAAAATGCACCTGAAGGACTCTCAGACCATAAGAAACAAAATTATCTGCTCTGATGAGACAAAGATTGAACTCTTTGGCGTGAATGCCAGGCGTCATGTTTGGAGGAAACCAGGTACTGCTCATCACCAGGCCAATACCATCCCTACAGTGAAGCATGGTGGTGGCAGAATCATGCTGTGGGGATGTTTTTCAGCAGCAGGAACTGAGAGACTAGTCAGGATAGAGGGAAAGATGAATGTAGCAATGTACAGAGACATCCTGGATGAAAACCTGCTCTAGAGCGTTCTTGATCTCAGACTGGAGCGACGGTTCATCTTTCAGCAGGACAACGACCCTAAGCACACAGCCAAGATATCAAAGGAGTGGCTTCAGGACAAACTTGTGAATTTCCTTGAGTGGCCTAGCCAGAGCCCAGACTTCGATTGAGAAGAATCCGATTGAACATCTCTGGAGAGATCTGAAAATGGCTGTGCACAGACGCTTCCCATCCAACCTGATGGAGCTTGAGAGGTGCTGCAAAAAGGAATGGGCAAAACTGCCCAAAGATAGGTGTGCCAAGCTTGTGGCATCATATTCAAAAAGACTTGAGGCTGTAATTGCTGTCAAAGGTGCATCAACAACGTATTGAGCAAAGGCTGTGAATACTTATGTACATGTGATTTCTTAGTTTTTTATTTTTTATGAATTTGCAAAAATTCTCAAAAAAACATTTTTCACATTGTCATTATAGGATATTGTGTGTAGAATTTTGAGGGAAAAAATAATTTATTCCATTTTGGAATAAGGCAGTAACAAAACAAAATGTGGAAAAAGTGAAGCGCTGTGAATACTTTCCGGATGCACTGTAGAAGGGTAGGTGTTGGCAGATTAGCACTCAGATCAGTATGTAGAAATTACGGAAGGGATGGAAGAAACTCAGTGTTGTCTGTGGATTGTATTGGTTATAGCCAGAATTTTAAATCTGGATCCAGTACAGTGACAAGTTGCAACATTAATACATTTATTAAAAATGCTCATTCTGTCAAAATGTATAGAAGCGCTGATAACATATGGGAGGCTGCTTAATTACTATAGTTAAAATAGATACAATAATTCTTTAGTTACTGTATTAGAATTTGTTTAGTAACATACATAACAGAAGACTAGGTGCTTCATCGCGCCCTACGGGCGCTCTTCACACCGTCCCAAGGGGCTACGCCCCCTTAACCCTTGCATGCCTTTCTGGGGTTCAATATTTGTATTATATGGAGTATTACCTGCATTCCTTAGTTAGTGGTTAAATATTGCATAATGAAAGGGCGTGCGATGATGAAGGAGGCGCAGCCCCTTGCGACGCCGTGAACAGCACCTGCAGGGCACGATGTACAGAATGTAGCGGGTGCGGGGGGGACTGCGGATGGTGTCTGTAGATGCTGCGGGTGGAGGGGCGGCGGAAGTGGGGGTGGGGCCCGGATGGGGAAGGTGCTGCAGGTGGTAGAGGGGCAGGTGCGGGGTTGTCATTGGTGGGGGAGGGGGGGACCGTGGATAGAGGAGGGTGTCTGCAGATGCTGCGGGTGGAGGGGGGCAGGTGTGGGGGGAGACATATAAGGGGGGTGGATGGTGGAGGAGGCCTGGAGGTGCTGTGGGTGGTGAAGGGGCGGAGGAGTGGGAGCCACGGGTGGTGTAGGGGGTCTGGAGGCACAGCGTGTGGGGGAGGGGTGGAGTGCCGCATGTGGTGGAGGGGAAGGTGCGGAGGTGTGGTGCATTGGGGAGAGGTCTGGAGGCGCTGCTGTACTGTACCTGCCAAAAAGGTAGTTGGAGGGTATGTAGTAGCAGGGCCAGGACAGGGGTGACAGGGTCAGAACAGTGGTGATGGGGCCAGGACAGGGGTGACGGGGCCAGGACAGGGGCGACGGGGCCAGGACAGAAATGACAGGGACAGGATAGGGGTGACAGGGCCAGGGTAGGGGCGGCAGGGCCAGGACAGCGGTGACAGGGCCAGTATAGGGTTGACATGGCAAGCACAGGGGTGACAGGGCCAGGATAGGGGTAACAGGGCCAGCATAAGGGTGACAGGGCCAGGATAAGGGTGAAAAAGCCAGGATAAGGGTGAAAGGGCCAGGATAAGGGTGGCAGGGCAAGGCCAGAGGTGACAGGGACATGACAGAACACAGGGCATGGGAGAGATTGGTATTCGGGACAAAACAGTGGTGTCAGACAGATGTGTCTTACCGGAGTCACTGCTGCTGGCTGCTGCTGTTCCACTCCAACCTGTTGGGATCTGCTGCTGGTGGAGGCTTGGCATGGCTGACTCTCTCAGGCTGGAGTCCTGCTTCCTCTGCCCGTCCGCATCCCTCCCCCCACTCCTCAGTCACACACCGCAGACCTCGCGCAGCTGCCGGGCACTGTGGTAAGGGGAGACTGGGAGTGACTGGTTAGCCCCCAGGAGACGCTGCGGCTGGAGGGAGGAGGGGGTCATAGCATGCACGCGGCGCAGACCTCGCGGCTGCCGGGCACTGTGGTAAGGGGAGACTGGGAGTGACTGGTTAGCCCCCAGGAGACGCTGCGGCTGGAGGGAGGAGGGGGTCGGAGCCTGCAAGCAGCGCGGACTTCTGCAGCGCTGCCTGCCGGCTAAAGTGTGTGAAGGAGCTGGGCGCACCTCACTGCTGGCGGGAGCGCTGCAGCTAGCGGTGGGGTTGCCGGGGCTGGAGATAACAGAGGCAATACGGAACCTGCACAGCGGCAGGTGCCCCACAAAACTGCAGCTAAGAAGCGTGGAGTGTGCCAGAAAGTGACGCTCCTCCGCGTCAGAGAGACCCTGCTGAGTATGCTGATGTGGGGGGTCAAGCACACAGTGAGCCGGTGCCCATCTGTCTGTACAGCATACCCCCTCACACACCCCCATACCTCCCAAATGTCCCGATTTTCGTGGGACAGTCCCATTTTTGGGGGTCTGTCCCGCTATCCCACCCGCAGGTCGCAGTGTCCCGCGGGGGTGGGGGGTGGGGCAGTTGGAAAGCTCCTGTACTCGCTGTTCTGCTTAGCATGAGCAGCGGTGAATAGTGGAGACAGAGGGGGCATCAGGGGGTACGGATTAATGGGGGGTTCCAGCAGCAGAGCCAGATTAAGGGGGGGGGCAGGGGGTACGTACCGTTGGCCCCACAGTTTTAGGGGGCCCCCACCTGGAGTAGCTCTGTCCCAGCTCTGAAGCTTCCCCGTCCTGCCAGCAACAACGGCAGCATTGTGCTACAGTCAGCACACGCTGCTGCGTGTTGGCAGGTCTGTGGTGTTGCAGGGAGGCAGCAGTCTTCCTGCTTTCTTCTGCCTGTGCGGGTGTGTAGGGGGGAGCGACCACCCCCTCTGCATTTACCCCTAGCTGAGGGGCCAAAATTCCATAAAAAATAAATAAATCCTGGAATTTGCATAAGGGGGCGTGGCCTCGTGGGCCGCGATTAGGCCACGCCCCCAACCCCACAGCAGGCACAGCAATGAGATAGGGATCCCCTGTCTCAAGTGCCCTGGGCCCCCCGGACTCATAATCAGCCCCTGGGGGCATGCCAGCAGCTCACAGAGCACTGGGCATGCCCCCTCACTGACGAAAACGGAGGCCCTCCCGTGAAGCCACGCCCCCTTTTCGCAGAGTGTGTGTCCCTCCTTCTGCCTGAAGAAAGCTCCTGCAGAAAGCTGGGAGGTATGCATCCCTGCCTGTGCCATGCCCATACTCTCTGCTTCTGCTCCTAGTCTCCTATAGATTTGGCCAGATCTGTGACTCATTTGACTAACTCCGCCCAGTGTTGTGACTCCGCCCAGCGTTAGCAAATGAGTCACAAAGTCACATAATATGGCTATTATATAGGAGATTTCCGCCACTTATTCCCACCTGACAGCAGAGGTGGAATACAGGTACAATCAGCAATGACTTCATTCACAGTCCTGTGGGAACCCAGTATGCACTTTCTTGATCAGTTCTCTTGTAATAAAGGTTCTTTTAGCAATATTAGGAATAGTTGTAAACTATACTACTAACCTAGCAAGTGGGCATTATGATCGCACCCATGTTCTTTGCTCTACTCCCATGTATGATGGGAAATAATACACTGAACAGATGCTGCACCAAGAAAAATAAATGAAAAAGATGACTAGAAGAGACTTCCAAAAATTTCTTACAATCAGGCATGGTGGCCATTTTCCCAGTGATTTATCTACTGTGTATTAGCAGAACGTTAAAAAAAATAAAAAAAATAAAATTATTAGATATGCTTTAAAATTAAGGTGTCAAATGTGCAAATAGTTCAATATACCCTTAATAGGTCTAGTAAAGCGAAATATTAAAAACAGAAAGAAAATTAATGTGATAAGAAAAATGAAAAATAAAGTGTCTCTTTAAAAGACTGCTGGCCACTGTTTTTATTAATAAATAACTTCAGATAAATCCGCGTGTGTGTGTGTGTGAGCCATTTCCAACAGAAAGCAGTATCAAGTATTATACACGATGTAACAATTTGTTCAGGTTCTGCTATCAAATTGTATCAGATAGCTAGCAACGATTACCATGCTGTTCCAGACAGTTCCACATTACCTACTGTGTTTCCAAATGTATTCTTGAAATGCTATTAAATAAACAGATCAGCTATCAGATCTTATAGAATCAAATATTACTTCTTTTAAATAATAAGGGCAAATAAAGTACATTTTTAGTAAACCTGCTTTTAATCAGTTCTTGTATTAGATGTAATATTCCTCCGCTGCTCCATTAATTATTTAGGCTGCTATACATTCTGTATGTACAGCTCCTTAATTTCTCTATAATATCTATTCACACAGTTTAGGACAAATTCTGCTACTAAATAGCTTGTGTATTAAAGTCTGAATTTGAATAGCTCCTGGTGGCTTTTTTGTGGCGCTACTGTCCGCAAGCTGCCACCCCCAGGGCACTATGCCCTAGGCATCAGCACCGCTGGCATCCCCCTAGTTACGGCCCTTCCATTTCCTAGCACCTGATTGACTGATAAAATGTGTACATAATTTAGATACAAATTAAAATTTTGAAATTCAGGACCCCTGTATTAAATATATATAATGAGATTTGACATTTGTGAAATTGTAGGTGCATCCTTCTTTAACCCTTTTTTTTTTACAGGTATTAGAAGGTACTGCACTGTGATGTTATCACTGTTTCCATAAAAAAATAAAAAATTCTTGGAACCCTGGACCTCTGAATATACACAAATAAAAAGACTCTATGAATATCTCCAGTTAGTGAGTTTACACTCTAATACTTAATATCACAGCTGTGCTTTTTTAATTTTGTTTATAAATGGTTTATGTGGAAAATCATTGTAATACAACAATCAAAACATTTTAACCCACCCTAGACAAGTAGGTTTACACTCATTTTAATTAATATTTTCATACAAAGTACATTATTGTGTTTACTCTTTATTTTTAATATTAAAACTAAACACTACAAGGAAGATCTCTATAAAGCTGCCTACAAGCGGAGGTATGAAGCTCCGATATAGTCAGTATTGGCTTTGCCTGCACACTCTATTTTTCCTTGCGATGCCAATCCCGCGAGATCGCGCATTGGCATCGCAAGGTGTTTCCATACGGTGCAATATGTACAGTGTTTTCTGCTGATATGGACTGTATAGTCCATATCGGTAGAGATATTGCACCGTGTGTAGGCTCCCTAAGGGGCCTACACATGGTGCAATTCTACCTAAAGGCCTATTCTGACTTTGCGATTTCCCTTGAACTCCCCGGAGCCCAGAACCACCGATACTGATTATACACATGGTGCAATTTTGGCTATGTACAATTTTGACTATACTAGAAACTAGATTGTGCACTTTCTAGTCAAAATTGATCTGCCTGCGCAGTCTATTTTTTTCTTGCGATACCGACTCCATGGGAGCATGCATTGGCAATGCAAGCTGTATACACAGTTACACACGGTGCAATATATACTATGTTTTCTACTGATATGGACTATATACTGTAGTCCACATCGGTAGTTCATATCGCACTTTGTGTATGCGGCTTTAACTTTATACAGAGCTACTCTACTTGGTGAGTATGTTTGAACATACATCTGTCACTAAGTATATTGGACATTACACACTATACAATTCATTCTTCGTCGGGGTCCTCTGTGTCCGATTTCTTCTGAAATTCTGGTGTGCCTTTTTGGAATCATTAATGTTAGGGTGTCTGTAACCAAAGATCTTCCAATATCATCCATCTTGTTTGGCTCTTTGTATACAGTGGATCTCACTGCATGATTATCCTATCTAGAGTATATATATATATATATATATATATATATATTTCCCAAAACAAGTGCACTCAGTACTTTTTCAGTTTCCAAAACAATATCCAATGTTTTATTCAGTGCAGGTACAGCTGTATCAATTTACCATCGTCATAGATGTGTCCACAACAGAGTCATTAGACAACTTAGGTCAGCTTAATCATGTCGATGGACATGCGCAGTGAGGTGGAACGCACGCCGGGAGGTTCGGCTGAACAGATGTGGCTCTCATAAGGCACGTAGGCGGCCGAAGTCGACAGACATAGAATGTGACATGACGTACCCTAAAATTCATAGCATGTGAAGCCATAACAAGTGGAGCCAAAAGACATATAGCAACATTAATCATGTGGATATGTTGAAAGTATTTTGAAGAGTCAATGTGAAGTACTCAGATTTCTGATGAAGTTATAGAAAATTATTGACACATTAAGCTGACCTAAGTGGTCTAATGACTCCATTGTGCACATGTCTATGACGATGGTGAATTGATACAGCTGTGCCTGCAGATTGAACTGAATAAAACATTGGATATTGTTTTGGAAACTGAAAAAGTAGTGAGTGCACTTGTTTTGGGAAATATTGACAGTCCCTGGAAGGGATAATTAAGGACGCACCCTGCATGTTGAAAAAGGAGAGGGCATCTACGAAACGGTGGAGATATATATATATATATATATATATAAATAAGGTAGAAATATGCAGCGATGTTGCAAAAAGTCTGATCGGTTGAGTTGTTCTTGACTCCAGGTTTTGGTTAATCATTGTCATCCCTGTGTTACAGAATCCAGTACTGTGACAAAGTGATCGTCATGTTTGTTAAACTGTAGAATTCTGGAAATGAACCATTTCACCTATGAGCAAAAATGATATATAGTCTGATAATACATTCAAATAATGTATAGTTACTACTTCTGTCAGGATACAACAAGCTTGTTACAAAGGCATACTTATATAATTTACTTAAAATAAATGGCATTGAAATTTTAACATACAGTATGGGGGGAGTGTCAGTAGGTAAAATATACAGTATTGTGAGATTTATCAAAACTTGGAGAGAGATGAAACAGAGAGAGATAAATTACCAACCAATCACCTCAGCTGTAATTTTACAGGCTGATTGGTTGGTACTTTATCTCTCTCTGAGCTTTGATACATCTCCCCAAAAATGTGGTGTTTCACTAACCAATTGCGCACTGTTCACTTGATACCTTAAGGTAACCAAAGTTCAACAGACTAAGGGGCCTATTTATTATTAACTGCATGTGCAATGCAATCTGGTCCTGATATTAGCACCCAGAATCACATTGCAAAATGTGATTACATCGGAGGGGGTATCTGGATGATAGATAGACGGTGTCTAGTTAGACGAGAGGTTCTCAAACTCGGTCCTTGGGGGCCCACACAGTGCATGTTTTGCAGGTAACCCAGCAGGTGCACAGGTGTATTAATTACTCACTGACACATTTTAAAAGGTCCACAGGTGGAGCTAATTATTTCATTTGTGGTTCTGTGAGGAGACCTGCAAAACATGCACTGTGTGTGCCCCCGAGGACCGAGTTTGAGAACCTCTGAGTTAGACAGTCAATAGATAGACACCATATGTTAGACAGACATTAGGTCAACAGGGTCAAAAGGTCGACATGAAAAAAGTAGACAGTACAAAATGTTGACAGGGTCAAAAGGTCGACATGAAAATGGTTGACATAAAAAATGTAGACACAGGGGGTAATTCCAAGTTGATCGCAGCAGGAAATTTTTTTAGCAGTTGGGCAAAACCATGTGCACTGCAGGGGAGGTAGATATAACATGTGCAGAGAGAGATAGATTTGGGTGGGGTGTGTTCAATCTGCAATCTAATTTGCAGTGTAAATTAAAGCAGCCAGTATTTACCCTGCACAGAAACAATATAACTCACCCAAATCTAACTCTCTCTGCACATGTTTATATCTGCCTCCCCTGCAGTGCACATGGGAGGTCATTCCGAGTTGTTCGCTCGCAAGCGGATTTTAGCAGATTTGCTCATGCTAAGCCGCCGCCTACTGGGAGTGAATCTTAGCATCTTAAAATTGCGAACGATGTATTCGCAATATTGCGATTACACACCTCGTAGCAGTTTCTGAGTAGCTCCGGACTTACTCGGCATCTGCGATCAGTTCAGTGCTTGTCGTTCCTGGTTTGACGTCACAAACACACCCAGCGTTCGCCCAGACACTCCTCCGTTCCTCCGGCCACTCCTGCATTTTTTCCGGAAACGGTAGCGTTTTTTCCCACACGCCCATAAAACGGCCTGTTTCCGCCCAGTAACACCCATTTCCTGTCAATCACATTACGATCGCCAGAACGATGAAAATGCCGTGAGTAAAATTCCTAAGTGCATAGCAAATTTACTTGGCGCAGTCGCAGTGCGGACATTGCGCATGCGCATTAAGCGGAAAATCGCTGCGATGCGAAGATTTTTACCGAGCGAACAACTCGGAATGAGGGCCATGGTTTTGCCCAACTGCTAAAAAATTTCCTGCTGCGATCAACTTGGAATTACCCCCACAGTTTTTTAAAATTTTTTTACATGTATTTGGACTTTTTCATACCTTCTCTATCCATGTCAGCATAGAGTTGGTTATAAACCTTGTGGCTAGCGCAGCGAACCACTGAGCCCGAAGCGTGGCGAGTGAAACGAGCCCTGTGAGGGTATGCCTTTCTACAATTGGGGGTCCCAGATGACAAAGCTATCCACACAAACCCCAAAAATGCAAAAAAAATCTTGTCTACATTTTTTATGTCGACCATTTTCATGTTGACTTTTTGACCCTGTCGACCTTTTGACCCTGTTGATCTTTTGTACTGTCTACTTATTTCATGTCTACCTTATAACCCTGTCGACCTTTTGACCCTGTCGACCTTTTGACTGTCTAACATTTGGTGTCTATCTATTGACTGTCTAACGAGACACTGTCTATCTGTTATACCACACCCATTGGAGGGATGTATTATAAAGCCTCAGAGTGCTGCCTGGGCTGCTGCGCATGCGTGGTCCCACCCACTGACCACACTTGCACAGTGGCCATTTTTGGGGAGGGTTCCGAGATTATCTGTCTGAATCCGCGATGTGTAGCCCATAGGTTACAACGGTCTATCACCATCTTTAGATGGTGGTAGCTGCGGGGGGCCAATCTTTGGACTTCTTTGCATTCTGGAAGTTGGTAAATCTAGCAGCATCGCATCCCCCATAGAAACCTATGGGGGATGTGGCTGCTGGTGGGAATACATGGACCACAGCAGGTATAAGCGATATCTGCTGCAGTTCCTCTGTGATACATTCAGAGGATGATTAATATTTGTAGTAAACCCCTGAAAACGGGTGTTTTCAGAGCTGGATTAAGGGGGGTGCCCCGGGGATACGTACCCCGGGCCCCCCTTTCCAAAAGGGCCCCCCCCCGCCGCTATCCCACAGATCGGATCTGTGTTCTGATCCGATCTGTGTTTCTGAGCTGTGGCTGTCATTGCAGCGGAGGTGTCCTGGTCAGCTGCGCTCAGCTGTTTTTCATGTGGTGGGTCTGCAGGGTGCGCGCAGGCTGGTTCATCGATTGCTGATTGCCAAGTCGTTGCCTAGCTGCCGGGGACAGACGTGCAGGAGGGTTGATCGCGGCAGAGTCTGTAGCGGCTGGTAAGTAACACACACACACACACACACACACACACACACACACACACACACCTCACTCTCTCATAGGGGCCACACTGTTTTACGTGCCCCGGGCCCCCCATGGTCATAATCCGGCCCTGGGTGTTTTTAGGGATTAAGTGGCAAATATAATCTTCTCTGCTACTGCTGGACTGTTTCAGACAGGCAGATGTATTGTTGATTTTGGTTCCCTTTATACTTCCCAGTGTATGAGAATAGAAGTTATGTATGGGAAGGGCACTGTCAACACCACTGCTTGGCTTTGGAGAATCTATTGTAAAGGTAAAGTAACCCACCCGTGCTAGTTGGACGTTTCATGTATTCTTTTCTACGCTGTTGCTTAAGAAGATCTTTATCTACCACAATACTGGTTTTACCTGAATTCATTATTCTCTAGTGCTTTGTGTTTGATAGTGCAGGAAGTATATTTACTAAAGTGTGGGTTTAAAAATATGGAGATGCTGCCCATAGCAACCAATCAGGTTCTACTGATCACATATGTAACACCTTCTAGAAAATAAAATCTGAAATCTGATTGGTTGCTAAGGGCAACATCTCCACTTTCCTAAACCCACACTTTAGTAATCAAAGGAGGGAACTGAGCATTTTCTAATTCTTCCTGCTTTGGATAAAAAATGTTTTTCCCCATTCTGTGCTGAGTAATAAGGCCCGTACACACTGGCCGATATACCGGCCGTTCTCTTGAACGTCCGTTATATCGCGGGACCGTCGCCCAGTGTATACGGCCGATACATCTGTGAACTCCGTCGTTCACAGACGTATCGCGTCGGCCCCGCAGCACAGCTGACGGCCAATATATATCTACCAATATATTGACGCGTCGCTGTGTGTGTACGGGGTGGTCGGCCGGCCGCCCGTACACATGCTGCTGCGGCCAGCAGTGATTGACAGCTGAACTGGGCGGGCGTGTGTACACGCCCGCCCAGTTCATGACGTCAGTCGCCGTCGGATTGGGTAGTGTGTATGCTCAACACACTGCCCGATCCGTCCATAGATCATCTTATTTCATTGCAAATCTGACTGCAACTCAATTTACTCCAATTTGTGGTATTAATGGCAACATTGCTGCAATTAATCAAGTTAATACAGGTGTGTACACACGGTGAGATAAATCTGTAAGATTTTGACTATATAGTCAAAATCTTATGGAAAGTTAGTGCATATCTCAAGGTGCTGGGCAGGTTGAGATGCCGATTCGATCCCGATGCGCACTCCCATGGGGTCGGAATTGTAGGGCTAGATAGACTGTGCAGGCAAGTCAATCTTGACTATCTAGTGTACTATCTAGTATAAAGTAGTATCTAGTACAAAGTCAAAATTGGCACTTAGTCAAAATCGTACATAGACAAAATGTCAAGCACAGACAGTGAAAATATGTACTATCTATGCTATCTGGGCTCTGGGGAAGTTCAAGGGAAAATTGCATAGTCAAAATCGGGCATAGCAAGCATCCAACAGTAACTAGGTCGACAGGGTCTCCAGGTCGACATGGTGTCTAGGTCGACAGGTCAAAACGTCGACATGAGTTTTTTTACAATTTTTCCCCTTTTTTTGACCTTTTTCATACTTAACGATCCACGCAGACTACGATCGGGAATAGTAACTTGTGCCGAGCACAGCGGTAGTGGAGTAAGGCACCTTGCCCGAAGCATGGTGAGCAAAGTGAGCTATGCGGGGTAGGGAGGGGGGGGGGGGAGAGGGACACGATGCACTAATTGGGGTTCCTGGTCACTGTACAGAGAAAACGACAACAAAAAAAGATTAAAAACTCATGTCGACCTTTTGACCTGTCAACCTAGAGACCCTGTCTACCTTGTTACGGTCGACCAATAGTGGTTGACCTAGTTACTGTCGACCTTGCATACCACACCCGAGGTTCATTCAGGTGTAGACCGTAACATACGGTTTGCACCTGCATCCTGTGTAGTTTTAGTTATCAGATACAGAACCTGAGGTAACTCACCTTAACTATTGTGATGGTTGCGCTGTAGAAGACACTTATTAGAAACAAGATGATGAATGTGGCTGCTGTGGACCAGAGACTATCTTCATCATCCTCACTGCTGCAATCCCAGATTATATAATCCACTGTAACATAAATTGGAAAGAATCATTATTACTTGTTGTAATTTGCATGGACTTTTAAAATCATGATAAAAAAAGTTAATCTCACATCATTTTACAATTTCATATTATTAATGGTTATGTCGATATTTTCTGTCTCATACTGTTGTACATTTTACAGATTTTAAACCTTACGAAACAATAAATTACAAACCAAATGAATACTGAATAGGCAAACAGAATGGGTTTGTTGATTAATAATTAGTTAATACACTGAACATAAAAACCACGGGGGGAGGTGGGGGGGATAGGCAGCAGGACCCAGGCCCCTCTGACAGACCCAGATAAAGAGTGGCCATCTCCCCTCGGTGCCACTGTATTTAGGCATCTGTCTAGTGCAAGATTAAAGGTGAAACCATTTACTAAAAGGTCCTGTTTTGAAGAACACCAGTAAAAATCTTCCCGTGACCCCTCACGTGAGAACGGATAGCATTTATATTTGTTTGTCTGTATTTAATGCATGCTTTTGGGGTTTCAGCTACAATTTCTCATTACAAGTTGTGACTTTCTATATATTTATCAGATTTAAAAGTTATATAAACAGTTGCTGCCTATTGTGTAATACTTGAAGGGGTAAATTTACTAAGATAGGAGTTCTATTTAAGATGGGATGTTGCCCATAGCAACCAATCAGATTCTATTTGTCATTTATCTAGCACCTTCTAGAAGATAATACCTGGAATCTGATTGGTTGCAACATCCCATCTTAAATAGAACTCCCATTTTAGTAAATTTACTCCGAAATGTTCATGTGCATATCCAGTTACATATTATAGTTTTTTATTCATGATACGTTTTGTTTCAATTACTTTATAAATAATGGGCCTGACAGTGCATACACACGGTGAGATATTGACTGTCTTCGATTTTGACTTTGCGATTTCCATTGAACTCCCCCAGAGCCCAGATAGCACAGATTGTACTTGAGATTTTGACTATGTGCCATTTTGACTAAGTGCCAATTTGACTATACTTTGTACTAGATAATACACTAGATAGTCAAGACTGACTTGCCTGCACAGTCTATAAATCTTACCGTATGTACACACCTTTACAATCAAATACGCTGTAACTATGCATAATATTTAATATATTAACTTCTAAGCCTTTGTTTCTCTATGTTGTAAACTTTGACTGTATTAAACAATTATTCTACGTGCTCAGATCCACTCATACTGCTGGATCTGCTCCCAGCTTGTCTAAACTCTGTGGGTTGCCAAATTGGGCAAATGTATTTGTTACGTGGTTGCAGAGTATATCTGGGTCCCTATGCAAACATGCTCAGTAAAAATCAGTTTGATTCTTTCTTATCAGTCTTAGTGTAACCTGATCATATTTATTTGATCTTATAGACATGGAAAGTTTCTTATTACAAGATTTTTTTTAATTTAAATTGGGCTTTAAATTGCTATTTACATGTTACAATAAATGTACTAAGGGGGGACAACCTTGCACATTTGGGCATACTGGGCAGAATATTAAGCCTGGAGAAGGCATAAAGATGTGATAAAGCAGTGATAAGTGGCGCAAGGTGATAAGTGCAGCTCATATCTGTCAATTTACATATTGGAGCTGATTTGCTGGTGCATTATCACCTTGCACTTATCACCGCTTTATCACTTCTTTATGCCTTCTCTAGGCTTAATACATTTGCCCCATTGTTAAGGGGGGGTACACACGGAGAGATCTGTGCTTAAATTCTAATCAATCTGACTAGATTGCTTAGAAGTTAAGCACAGATTTCTCCGTGTGAATATCCCACAGCGATAGCAATGTGCAGTCCCGTGTGTCACTATCAGCGGTGCTAGATTGGCTTGCATGCAG
Organism: Pseudophryne corroboree; assembly: GCF_028390025.1. NCBI lineage: Eukaryota > Metazoa > Chordata > Amphibia > Anura > Myobatrachidae > Pseudophryne > Pseudophryne corroboree. Next base: position 445,981,282 of record NC_086444.1, on the reverse strand, counting down.
GCACAATCTAGGACATCGCTCATTTCACCGCTGGGTGAAATAAGCAGCTCCCCCGCCGCCCCCCTCGCTCAGCACACATCGCGCTGTGCTGAGTGGGGGGAGAGATGTGTGCTGAGTGGTCTGTGCTAGATCGCTCAGCACACATCTCCCCCCATATCCCCCCCCAGTGTGTACGGTGCTTTACACACCTGGCCAAGATGGCCTCATTAGTAACATTATCTATTCATGTAAGCAGTGGTTGGAGTCCACAGTGCCCATTCTATTTCAAGTATCAGGAATTATCCCAACAAGTTATGGTCTCCAGCACATGTGGCTGATTCTTCCACATAGAGTAGGACCACAGATTTGGTCCTGTGATGAGCACAAGAGCTCCTATGCATTCTGGTTGTGATCAGCAGAAAAACAGATTTATCAATTTGATCTATCCGATCAAATGCAGTAACTATTTAATTGAGCAGATTAGATTATTTTCAGATCACATGTTGGATAAATTTGAACAAAATAAAAAAGTTAGAAACACTGGCATGTTCCCAATTAATTAATATATGGATAGATGACCTCAGAGTACAGACAAATACAACAGTAATACAGGTTGAGTATCCCTTATCCAAAATTGAAAATCACCCATTTTTGGTTCCCCTACTGAGATTATGACACATATACATATATATTATATTTTATATCTATAAATACACATAATATATAATATATATGTCATTATCTCAGTAGGGGACACAAACATGTGGGATTTTGAATTTTGGATAAGGGATACTCAACCTGTAATAATAATAATTTTATTTATATAGCGCTCTTTCTCCAACAGGACTCAAGGCTCATGGAGGAAACACTTAAGGTCCAAAAGTAGTTGTCCAATACAGTCACTGTTCACAAGTGGACCGGCTGTAATAGGTATTATTTCGATCACAAGGGTAAAGCCCAAACGTGCCAGATACTGTCCTAACCATCATACTTAGGGAACAACAGGACTATAACTTTCTTATTACGAAGCGATGTTTCTCGAATACTTACAAATATTTTTCTAGTATAGTTTAGAAAATAAAATGTGGCTGGTTGCAAAGCGTTGTTCCATATCTGAGCACACTGCAACATGTTAGTAAATAAGCTGCTTAGTGTTAATTGCAAAACAATCTAGTAGTTTGTAAGACAGGCATAAATGACACTGCTGATCAGTAGACCAAAATTGAGAGAATGTATTCTACAATGTGTCCCATTATATTGTCATGGAGCTTCCTTGAAGGAGAAAAGGAGTGTGTGAAAGAGCGTTATACCGCAGGGCAGTGGTTCTCAAACTGTGTGCCGTGGCTCCCTGAGATGCCTCAGGACACTTGCAGGGGAGCCCTGGGTTGGTAGTCCAGGACCAATTCAAATTATTTATGGTCAATATAATAGGCAAAACCAGTGCTGGTGTCTGTCAATCATAAAATATGTGGACAAGCAAAAGTAAATCTTGTCCCTCACCACCTAACTGAACCTAAGAATGACATATAAAAACAATTTACTTAATTTAATATCACTTTCCAAGTTTCTCAATAAGAAACATTTGGCCTAGGGGTGCAGTGAAAAAAAATTCTGATGCTCTAGGGTTCCGTGATTCAAAAAAGTTTGGGAACCACAGCCGTAGGGAGTATATTTACTAAGGTATGAGTTTTTTTTACAAGTGGAGATGTTGCCAATAGCAACCAATCAGATTCTATAATCTTCTAGAATCAGCTAGATAAATGTGGAATCTGATTGGTTGCTATTGGCTAACACCAAACTAACACCTTAATAAATATACCCCTAGGTCCCTGGAATCCCACCTAACCTCCTATTAATAGTACAATGTAGTTTGTAGATTCATATGTACCACAGAAGTGCAAACTTAGTATACACCTTAATCTAGTATAAAAAAATCTGGTAGTTGGCCATTGAAAATGCCCAATTTGCTGCTGAGAATGTTCCCATTCTACTTTACTATGCCTCATACATATTGCATTAAATAAATGTATCCTATGGGAAATCTGAATTATGTACAAATAAGATATGGTCTCTCCTGCCATAAATGCTATTGGCAGACCCAACATGGGTCAAATTCCATTTGCTGGATATTTCTTTTGTAGCTGTTGATAATTGTGTGTGTTGGCGCTATATGTTTTGTTGATCAGAATAATAAATAGTGCTAGTTAGAAACTATAGATCACTATTTCTCATATATCATAACTATGGTGAGATTAGAAAACAGCATGACAAAACGAGAGACATATTTAGTTTAGTGATATAGTCATAGACAAGAGTTTATTGAAATAAATGCACACGACATAACAGACACAAAGTAAAATCCAGTGTTCCACACACTAGACATACGGGAAGAGATATACGCTGGACAGAACTCAGTTTTACATGAAAAACACATGTTAGGAGCTAGAATGAACAATGTTATACAATGCAGTTTTTTCGCTAGAGATAACTGTATCATACAGTAGTAGGTGATGGAATGTTGTTATGATTTCCAGTGACGTACCACTTACTAACACTGCATTTACTTTAGGTCCATGTTTTGATGAAACCATAGTAGCCAATCAGACCAATACATTGGTTGCCCATGACAAATACATGTAGTATTGGTTTATGAGCACTACTGTTCATTAGAAAAGAAACATCTAAATGGGGGAAACTGCATTGATTGAACATTTGCATCACGTTAGCATTTGTGGCACTGAAACATGATTGCTGATGTTCCACACATCAAACTGATGAAATGTGATGATTAAAATGATAGAGCGGGTGAACAAAAGGATAAGCTATTGGGCCTAGTTCAGCTTCTGGACAGGAAGAGAAAGCACAAGAATCATTTACCCCTAGATTTCTTTATGTCTTTGGAAGTAATGTTTTTGTGCACACCAACGCAGGTATATGTGGATCCTCTGTTCCAGTCAGATTTCTCAATGACTAATCTACTGTACATAAAGTAGTTTTCTTCATCTTCATCCCGCATGGGTTCTGTGTTTATATAGTAGTCTTCACCCTGGACAACATTGTTCCTCTTCCACTGGACATAAATATCCTTAGGGTTGAAGTGTTTAAGTAGACAGATAAGAGTAACAAAGTCATTCAACTGAAGTTCATCTGGTGTCGGTGGATAAATATAAATCACTGGGTCTGTTCCTTCCTCTGAAAATAAATAATTCAATTAATATATTATATTTTTATTTATCTATCTATCTATCTATCTATCTATCTATCTATCTATCTATCTATCTATCTATCTATCTATCTATCTATCCATCCATCCATCCATCCAAAACAGCTCATGTATATTGGTCCAATCTAATAGGTGCTTATCCTCCAAGATATGTATGTATGTATGTATATATTTATTTATTTTATTATCAGTTATTTATACAGCACACACATATTCCACCGTGCTTTACAGAGAATATATATATATACACCCACATATAGTATATACCTATACCAATTAGTTAATTGTTTATATGTAGATAATGACTTGAATGAATAGGCATGGAACCCACTAAATATTAAGTGCAAGTGACTGTGTCAATATTGATCAACACGGGTGGTCTTCAGTATGCCGGCTGTTGGGATCCTGGTGCACAGTATACCGGCCCCCCGGAATCCCGACACCTGGCATACCGACACCTTTTCTCCCTCATGGGGGTCCACGACCCCCCTGGAGGGAGAACAGATAGCGTCGCGCTCCACCATGCCCGCAAGGGGCCCAGCTGTCGGTATGCCAGCGGTCGGGATTCCGGCGCCAGTATGCAGGCCGCCGGGAGCCCGGCCGCCGGCATACCATACTACACCCGATCAACACATATCAGCCACAAGAACCTGGCATGTATTCCCTGCTTACAGTATTTCAACACATAGCAGGCAATGTAAACTCCTGGTGTCTGTCACGCTACCACACATACACTCTATGAATGCTGCCAGAAAACATAAAGAGCTGATAAATGCTGCAGGTATATGCTGAATGTAGAAGCGTTCATGTGTTACTACACTGGGCAGGGTGATCTGGTTTGTAGCTGATCGCTGGTGAGGAGACACAGTTTATTTGGAAGCTGTTAATTCAGGTTGGGATTGAGACACCGGTGGCCGGGATGCTGTCAGTCAGAATACCGACTGCGGCATCCAATGTTGAGAATCCCAACAGGGTGAAGGTAAGTATACTTACCTTCCACCAATGGCCCCCTAACTCTCTCTTGCAGCAGCTTTAACCGAACTCTCCCCCTCCCACAGCCTACGCCTAGCCCTCCCAGGAGTGCCTAAACCTAACCCCCCTGCCCCGCAGCCTAACCATAAACTTCCCTCTGCAGCCTAAACCTCTGATAGACACACAAGAATGTCTATTTTAAATAAACCCATAATAGTGATGTTAGTTCATAAATTCAGTTCCTGGTGGACATTTTTTATTTTTTAGAGAGTGATGATGAAGCGTACAACCGGGCCTAAAAGTGTCTTGACACTTATGGAGAAATTTTGTCTTATTAATTTACAATCCAAAGTGTATCTTGTATATTTATGAGAACATATTTCTCATAAAAATACTTTTAAATACAAAATCATCACCACTGTTGCATGTACTATTAACCGGAGGTCTGTTTCCACTTTGACTGCTGATGGAAAGTGACACTCTTTGTACTGCCCTATGAAAGGATGCAAACTTGTGGGAAATGTGAATTACAGTGTTGTGGACACAGCTTCCTTACACCCAATGCATTTCATCGTTGTCGACTTCATCAGGGTGATGCAATAGTGAGTAATGTGATACAATCTGCAATTTCTTATGTACAACACTAAATGGCAAATAGCCAGTCAATGGTGGCAAACTGTGAAACATCTTCCAGCTCTTATTAAAGAACTTGTTTAAATGAACATCATTCGATATACTTGGTTTTTAAAACATTTAGGTTTTACTTATATACAGTATATATATATATATATATATATCGATATATACATACATACACACACACACACATATATATATATATATATATATATATACCCTCACACACACATATATATATATATGTATGTGTATATATATATATATATATATATATATATATTCATCTAGGGCGGAATGTAATGTATTGACTGCTGCTTTTAAAAAAAGAAAAGTGTGAGTTCGGCCAGCATCCCACACCTCCGGCCAACTCGGACGCCATTACATCCCACCCCTAGTGCCAGTGGCAGTCGTGTATTTACCTAGACACAAAGTGGAAACCAGTGTTACATTCTATACTGTAGGATGAGTTATATTACACTGAATGAACATATGCTTCAGTGTCAAATATTACTCTAATTCTCAACATACTGCAATCCTTAAAATAATTTAAAATCCAGACTTCTACCAACTATTTGGGACACAGACAAATATTCTTACCCTCTCTTTTTTGTATCGTTTTTTCTATTGGTATTGGAAATTCCTCATGTTGGACGATGCAGGTGAATGATTTTTGGGAATTCCAGTCAGATAAATTTATCCTCAAAGTACTTGTAGATTTATATGTGCCATCATTCTGTTGTTCAGGCTCAGGGGTATATGGCGTAGTTTTTTTGCCATCACTACGTGTCCACTTGATGATTAAAGAGCTTGGTGAATCCATTTGAGACACCACACAGGTGAGTTTTAATTCCTTGGTGACATGTATGTCTTTGGGGGAAGGCGGCAAGAGAACAACCTTTGGATGTGTGCCACTCTCTGGAAAGGAAAGTCACAGTTATCATGACATGAAGTATTCGCTGTCACACTGTCTAATAATATACAGTATGTTGTTAAGGACTGGATGTACAGAATTGGACTCTGTAAGTACACAGATACATAAGGTTCCTTATTAATGTAGCAGGACAATGTATTCTAGTGGCACTAGTAACTCATTAAATATATAGAAACCTGCAGTCCTGATATTTCGGAGACTATCCCTGTTTTCGATGCAGAAAAGGAGTGTGGCCTGACAGAAAAGCGGTGATCTCACAAAAATGGGTGCATTTTTGGTTACATTTGGGTATGGTTTGAGTATGTAAAATTGGGGATTTTGACAGGTGAGTACACACACTCACATTTTTGTGTTATCGAGGGATGGCTACCGGAAGAGCGCGATCGAATAGTGACAATGTGGCTGCTATTGCAAAATGCTTTGCCATGACATGTAGCAATCTCATGGTACCCATATGATGATTTAACCATTCATGTTATCTAGTGCAGATGGACAGGGAACACCAGAGACTTGCACATGCACAAAAGAGTTGCAGACACTCATTCCCGGTGTTTATAGCAGAACGTAGGTTAGCAGATGAGCCTTTGGAAAGAATCAAGCAATGGTGGAAACCATCACAATCTTAGCATGGTACGGAAAAAGACCCATCCCCATCAGATAGAGAACATTTATGGTTGCCAAGCATCGGTTTTTGATGACATCCCTAGTGCTATCATAGTTTTGTATTTCTGCTTGCTAATGAAACAAACTCTGCAGAGACAGTTCCGCCTCTCACGTCATCTTTTTATCTCACAGGCCTAATGTGCCTGAAGTTAATTCAACCCTGATGTTGGCTGCCTCTGTCCCTCATTTCAGACAAATGTTAAATCTTCACGAGTATGAGTGGCTTTCTTAATCTAACCACATGTTTGGCCTGGTACTAACCTGGAGGTTTGCTATTCTTACCTGGACACTTCCTTATAAGATCTTCATTTTTTGAGGAAGTTGCTGGATGGTTCACCCTACATGTGTAAACGTCTCCAGTAATCCAGTCCTCCTTTGGCACACTGACTCTGCTACTAGATCCAAAGTTTCCAACATCATCTCTATATGGAGTGGTGTTTGTCGGAGAAATGGAAGTCAGCTGTCCATTCAAAAGCCACTGTATGGAAATTTCACTAGGAGTGTAATTGCTGATGAGGCATACCAGATCCACTGAACCACTCTCACCACAGGAGGACTGCATGACTTCCACTGTGGGTGGGGTCTTTTTGACGTCAATCTTTTTGATTTCACACTCTAGAGGAACAAAGGAAACACTTTAGGCACCCATAATAACTACAATATGAATTATCATACTGGTTAAGAAAACACTAGTATGTATTTTCAACTGTTGTCTCTGATAACCTTACTTAATAGAAGCACATGTTTAGCGAATCGTTTTGAACATGTCATAGAGGTTTATCTATGATTGGTTACTTTAAATATCACATGTCTTTTTACTGTACATTTGTACTGTTAGTAATGAACATATTTACATTTACACTAACTAAAGCCAAACTTAAAGCATTTTTATAGCAGTAATTAAAGCAAAAGTCATCTTATGTGATGTTGACCTTTTTTCTAAGATGTAATAATGCCTAATAATTACAAGAATTGTATGTTAGACTGGACATAACTCATACGCAGTTTTGTAGTAGTGGTAAGAAGAGTGTTATTGTAGCTGCAGTCTAAGGCAGTAGGTGGGTTGGACATACCCCTAACTAATGACTGCAACATAACACTAATGTCAGTATATCAATGTGTACTGTATGATCTAAGATGGCTGGTTATTATTAATAGTAATCACAATTGAACTATCAGTGCATAGTCCTATACATGTAAAGGACAAATAAGAGTACATAATAATCCATGAGATCAGCATAATTTCATGCTACACTGGATTTATAAATAGATAGAAAATCTGCACTGCCTTGTGTACACATAGAAAAGAGGTCAATTCTAGCCATTGCATAGCCATCATAAGGCACTAAGAAATGAGTAAAGATATAGCACTAATTTATACAGGTGATGTAAGTTCACTATATTGCTTTCTATAGGTCACTGAACTCCAACATCACTTCCAATATCATAATTATAAGAAGGGGAGCATTATTCCATATACTGTGCCATTGCTAATTTGAAACATAGCAAATCGCTTGTATTGGATAATCCTTATATTGAGGTGACTTCCTCCACTGACAGACATGGAAATCTTTCATAAATAACAGGGTATGTCTTCCTGTAATAGTAGTTTAGCCAGTCTGTATTTTATGTTTGGTGACTCAAAAAAACAACAACATACCTTCCTTCAGATTCTTTTTCATGTCGCCAACGGAGCAGGTGAATTTATTATTTTTCCAATCTGAGGAGCTAATGGTCATGAAGCTGGTCACTGCAGAGATGTCCTTGCCTATTGTTGTCAGCTGTCTGGCCTTATTGTTCTCCACGTCATTCCATTTTATAATCTTCTTATCTATCGGTATGGCATCTCTGAGAAGGCAGCCAATGGTGAAAGATGGATTGCCGCTGACTATGTCACAGCATGGAAGCAAGGGAAGCAGGGTGCCAGCTGATTCTTTCTCTAGAAGATAAAGTACAAATATGAATTGATAAATGTGAAATAACTATGTAGTGTTTCTGCAACTTTTAAAAAAAAGCACTGTATGTAAATATAACTTTACTATATAATTAATCCTTCCATAGCCAATAAATGTGATTCATAACAAGAAACAAAGCACCCTATCTGACTGCTTTGTGTTTTTAACAAAACTTTCTGATTGTGACAGTGCAATTAGTAAAAAAAAATCAGGGCGTGTTATGATTTAACGCCAGTTATCGTGTCGCCAGTTATCAAGCTGACATGAGAATGCTGAAATGCTAAGCATGTTGACAGTAAACGTGTTAACATTGATCATGCCTACACAGATTATACTGTATGTCAACATGCCAAATTGTCCCTGATGGTCTAGTGGTGTCTTACCTTCTCCTGGCGGCAGCGGTGTGTGGAGCAGTTCTGGCAGTGACGTGTTAACAGCTGCATTTTGGTATACTCCAAACTATCTCCAACCCTCCACCTAGTTCCTAACCCTAAAGGTGCATATACACGGTGAGATTTTGTCTATCTTCCATTTTTGACTATGCGAAATTGACTATGTACTTGCGATATTGGCTATGTGAGATTTTGGCTAGATAGTCAAAAGTCAGAATTTACTTGCCTGCACAGTCTATATAATGTTGCGATACCGACCACGCGGGAGCCGCATCGGTATCGAAAGTTGTGTACACATGGGCGGTGATTCAGAGTTGATTGTAGCTGTGCTAAATTTAGCACAGCTACGATCAGGCACACTGACATGAGGGACGATGCCCAGCACAGGGCTAGCCCGCCCCGCATGTCTGTCCCTGCCCCGTCGCACAAGTACAAAAGCGCTTTTGTACTTCAGGAGTAGCTCCCGGTCAAAGCAGCTCCTGCGCGCTGGCTGGGAGCTACTCGTCGCTGCCCGGGTCGCAGCGGCTGCGTGTCACATCACGCAGCCACTGCGCCCCGTACCCGGCGCGGTCTGGCCACGCCTGCGTTGACCGGACCGTGCCCCTTAAATAGTGGCTTAACGCTGCTGCCCCGCCCCCTCCCAGCCGTCGGTTGTCTGGCATGCGCCGGCGCCTGCGCAGTACAGGCCTGATCGCTGCTGTGCAAACACACACAGGATCGATCAGGTCTGCATTAGCCCCATGGTGAGATATGCATTAACTTTCATTGCGATTTTGACTACATAGTCAGAACCGCAAGGTTATATTGCACCGTGTGTATGCACCTTTACTCTCTTCCCACAGCCTAACTCTAACCTCCCTCCGCAGCCTAACACTCCCCTAGTGCCTAACCTTAATTCCCCCCCTACAGCCTAACTCTCACTCTCCCCCTCACTGCCTAACCCTAACCTTCACCCGACAGCCTAACTCTTACCGTCCCTCTAGTGCCTAATCATATCAACCACCCCCGCTGCATAACCCTAATCCTCCCACTAGTGTCTAACCCTAACTACCCCCCGCTTCCTAACCCTAGCCACCCACAGCCTAAACTTAACCTTCCCCCCGCAGCCTAACCCCAACACTACCACTAGTGCCTAACCCTAACCACCTCCCCACGCCTGCCTAACTCTAACCACCCCCCCTGCAGCCTAACGCTTACCTGCGCCCCACAGCCTAACCCTAAATGTCCAGTGGTGATCTGAGAATGTCGACATTTCACATTTCAGAGGTTGACATTTTCAACATGTTGATATGGTGCCTGTCAACAGTTTGCACCATGTTGACATTTTAATGTCGCTATTGTTACTGCTGGCCATCTAATCGGATATATTTTGTTTAAACCATCAATGCAAATTTGTCAAGATTACAGTATATTTTTCTATATACGGTACAGGTAACCCAATGCACCCGTACAGACTCAAAAGGCACAGGTTCAGTCTCCCAAATAGCAATTATTTGAATTATGACAAATAATGAATATAGAATCAAGATTAATTAGCAAAACAAGTTAAAGGTAAAAGGAGGTAGTTAAGGACAACTTCCCATACTGCCACCCTGATGCATCCTGTCACCCAACCATCTCATAGAGCACGGCTTTACCTTCTGTCACTTATAGAAGAAAACAAGCTAGAAAGCTAAGTATACATAACATCATGTTTTTTTTACTTTAAATGCGAATGTGGAATGTGGAATGCTAATAGTTATAACATCATTACCAAAGAGTACTATTCATTTATTATAAGAAACAATTCACACCTAATTATGAAATAAAGGGTAACATAAGTCCTATGTAAAAGCACCTATCCTGCAGCCTTATTTAATGGGTACAGAACATACTGCAGCTCCCTACTCTACTGTAAAATGAATTTCAGGGAGTTCTCCCACACATGTGGTAGAAATGACCTTACTTAGGATCCTAACCACTTCACGGGGTAGTAGGTGGTCAGGGACTTGTTGTCACTGTTGCGCTCTGATATACGCACAAGACTGAAGGCCATTTTATAAATATCTCTCTCTCTATATACAGTATATTATATCTATCTATTTTTATAAAATAAATGGTTTCATACCTCCCAACTGTCCCGATTCCAGCAGGACAGTCCCGCTATGTGGACACTGTCCCACCCGTAGGTAGGGGAGCCCTTGATCACCTACTGCTCTACTCCACAAAACAGCCAGTGATCACTGAATAGATGCCATGAGCACACGCACTGCATCTAATCAGTGCTGGGAGGTGAGCCTGGGGCAGCCCAGCTGCTTGGGAAGCTCCTGGCATGCGCCCAAAATGACAGAAACATGTCCATGGTGTGAGGCCAAGGACACCCACCTGAGACTACGCCCCCTCACATCCAAGGCCACGCTCCCTTTTGGGTCATGCGAAGGTCCCACTCTGTGGACCAGAAAAGTTGGAAGGTATGTGGTATAATGGCTCATCTTTCTCACCAAATGCACTACATCCACCTTCCCTCTCCTACAAGCCCTTCACTGACTTCCCTTCCCTTTCAGAATCCAATTCAAACTTCTCACACTCACTTACAAAGCCCTCACCCACTCCTCTCCCATTTACATCTCTGACCTTATCTCCCTTTACTCTCCCACTCGTCCTCTTCGCTCTGCTAATGCACGCTGACTCTCCTGTTTTCTGATTACTTCCTCCCACTCCTATCTCCATGATTTTTCACATGCTGCTCCCTTTCTCTGGAATTCTTTACCTCTCCCCCTCAGTCTCTCCACCTCCCTACAGAACTTCAAACGGGCTCTTAAGACCCACTTCTTTACCAAAACCAGACAAATCTCATCCTAACCCTCTGTCCCATGCTCGGTCTACCCCATCTATGTCACCCGTCTGTCTGCCCCTCCCCTTTAGAATGTAAGCTCTCACGAGTAGGGCCCTCTTCCCTCATGTGCTTATCCTTTTCTTACTTTAATAATCCTCAACTGCACAAATCCTGCAGTTTTTTGGCCACCTTGAAACTTATCTCTATGTCGTCTACTGGTACAGTTATGCTTAGTTACCCTGTACTTGTCCTATATTGCCATCAACTGTAAGTTGCTGTTTTCCTGTTTATTTGTTTATGTATTCTGCAATTGGGCGCTGCGGAACCCTTGTGGCGCCATATAAAGGATAATAATAAATAATAATAATGACAAAAAAACTCACTACTATGACTGGACACATTGATCACATGACCATGCATTGTTTCCCAATGACCACACACTTCCCAGCGTAACCTCACACTTAACGACATCCAACTGTCACACTACCACAACGGGGTCATTTTATAAGATAGATATAACACTCTTGGGTGCAGAGCCGGCCCTAACCAATATGATGCCCTAGGCAAGATTTTGGCTGGTGCCCCCTAGCACCACCGCTAGTTCTGCAGGAGATGCCTGGCATGAGTCAGCTGGCAGCTATGCTAACGTCGGGCGCCTTTTGTTTATGAAAATGCATCTTATTTGCATTACTATGTGGCTAGGATGCACAAGCAGCTTCTGCTGATTAAAAATGATATGCAGCATGCCTATATTCTGTGTGCAACTGCGGCTGTATCTGCATACGAAATGCTACATTACAGTAATTTCCAGGAATATACGCGATGTAGCATTTCGTATGCAGATACAGCCGCAGTCACACACAGAATATAGGCATGCCGCATATCATTTTAATCAGCAGAAGCTGCTGGTGCCCCTGAGCATACCAAATGCCCCAGGCATTTGCCTAGTTTGCCTATGCCTAAGGCCGGCTCTGCTTGGGTGTGTAGTTGTGCTCAGATATATGCATGCCTTGGGTGGTTGAACACATTCCAAGGCATGTCTATATGAGAGCGCAACCAGCCACCCAAGAGTAGCATATCGATTACATATTCAATTTACAAAACCTACATGGTAGGGTAGATACTAAGAAAGTTGCTCAATGAGGGGATAAGGGGCAATAGGTGCTGGTGTGAATATAAAACACAACAGGTGAAATATCAACAAAACATTTCAGGGACAGAAACTGGACTGTATCTGGAGATGAGGGTAGTTAATAAATATGCTATATATAAATATACCAATCCTCAGCCCTACGTAAATGTATCAATATGAAGATATTAACAGGCAAGTTATTATCAGTGATCTGTTAAACGCATGATTTATCTGCTAAATATTTTTATTAAAAGTAAAATTATGGATTGTATGAAGCGTGAGTTTTTTTTTAAATTCTCTGCAAAATCAGAAACACTAACAATTAGCTGTTCCCCGGGAATAATATAAAGTTGTCGTGGCTGCTGTGTATAATATTATCTCCCTATCAGTGGGATTTACAGAATTACAGCAGCGCAGTACAACGCTCCACCAGTAACTCCGCAGCCACTGGACAATAATGTCCCCACTGATCAAGTAGCGCCGCTGTGCCTCTTCCCCAGTCCCGCCCTCTCTCCGATTCCTCCTACGGACACGAACACTGTTTCCCCTCGACCCGTCATGCTAGCGTCTAGATCCCCTTCGTGGAGAGGACCTTTCCCAAAATGCACTGGGTCAACGTCAATAACTATTTGGAATAGTAACCCGTGGCAAGCGACCTGTCACCCGGCCGCTGCGGCTGCTGTTCTGCTGCAGTAGGGAGTTGGAGTTACATGACACGAAGCCCAGGAGACACAGCAGGGCGGACAGTACTGGGGCCAGAAGAGCGGGTGGGGGACAGGTGTAGGGAGTGAGCATCAGCATCGTACCGGGCCCGAATGTGTTGTTCTGCAGAGTATGGAGGAGGGCTGATGTGCGGAGGATACAGGTGAGTAGTCTACAGAGACCTGAGGACACGGGTGAGTAGTGCAGCTTTTCTATACACTTTAGGAAAACGCTGTAGATACTAAAGGGTAACAGTCCTTGCTCATTACTATGCACATACTAATTTCACCTTTATATGATTACTAGAAAATGACCATCTGACTGTAACAACAATGAATATTATGGAATCTCCCAGTGACATTAAGATACTTTGTAAAGTGTTTAAAGCCTAAATCTGTACTTCTGCTGGGGAGGCATTTGATATGCCGCTTGTTGGAATCCCGGCGCTCAGTATACCGGCGCCGGAATCTCGACAGCCGGCATACCGACAACTGTTCTCCTTCTTTGGTCCACAACACCCCTGGAGAATAAATAGCGTGGCGTGCTTAGCTTAGCGCACCACCGTGCTCGCAAGGGGCTCTTTTGCGCTCAGCCCGCTGCTTGCATGTCGGCGGTCGGGATCCCAAGCGCCGGCACAACGTAGCACACCCCTTCTGCTGTTCAAACCATTATCTCAGCATTTTTTATAGTTTTGTTAAAAGTCTAATATGTCATTATGTGTGTGTGTGTGTGTGTGTGTGTGTATATATATATATATATATATATATATATATATATATATATATATATATATATATATATATATAAAACCAGGTAACCCTGTGCAGCAATTTGTTCTAATATGTCATTATGTGTGTATATATATATATATATATATATATATATATATATATATATATATATATATATATAAAAATAACCAGGTAACCCTGTGCAGCAATTTGTTTTTCAAGGTTAATCCCACAGCTGCTCTGAGGGGTACATTTACTAAAGCTTCTAAAACAGAGAATTAGTGTTGTTGCACATAGCAACCAATCAGATTCTGTGTATCATTTTCTAAAAGGTAATAGCGAAATGATAGCATCTGATTGGTTGCTACGGGCAACATCACCAATTCTCTGTTATAGAAGCTTTAGTAAATTTACCCTTGGCTGTCCATGTGAGTGATTCAGTGGTCTGATTAGTGCTAGTATTTTAAAACAGGTGATCTGCTGGTTCTGTATTCCAGACCCTGGAGAGCCCTTATAACATGTATGGAACATCCTCAGTGCTCCTGCTGTGAGTCTCTAAGTTAGTCATGTGTATGTATGCCCCGTTTGTATGGCGGAGCGGGCGCAATCACCAAAAGGGTCACCCATTTGCTCATTTTCTCCTTCTTAATTAATAGACACCATACCATAGACACCATACCTTATTCTATTCACTATACGAATGGTTTGCTGTGCTAGCTGTCACTAATCAATCATTATAATGCATATAGTGGCCTGTTAATTATTCAATATTGGCGGCATATCCCCTGAAAACACCCGTTTTGAGGAGATACCTGCAAATATTTAGTATCATCCTAATGGATGAAGGAGGGACAGCAGCTGATATTGAAGGTATCTGCTGAGGTACCAACATTTCCAACAGCAGCTGCAGCCCCCAAATAAACCTACGGGGCCTGTATGGGTTACATTCTGCAGACTTACAGACAGGGTGTTCCTTTGGCAATGGCCACCACTCATGCATGTAGTAGACCATGTATACGCAGTAGCACTTTGGAGTCCCAATAGCGGAGTGACGTGACCGCTAAAGCAATCACTTCACTTCTAACACCTCACTGGGATGGGCTCCTTTGGGAGCCCTTGTCTCTGCATGTGTTTTTGATACATTCAGGCCAATCTCAATGTCTTATTGCTGCAGGTTGCGACGATAACAAATTACTGTTATTGAGCCTGAAACAAAACATTGGGTGCAGACAGTCAGGAGCAGGTCCTAGTGTTCTGGTTACTTCTACTGGGGGGGTACTTTGGCAGGTACTTGGAGTTCATGAAGTAAAAAGCAGCCAGAGTATTAGTAATGTGGAATGACAATCAACCAGTGCTGTAGACAACGCAGGTTACTAGCAGCTACTGGAGGGATAGGAGCTGGACTGTGTAGTGGAGCTGGGCTGCGTACCGAAGGGGTAGGAGCTGGGCTGCGTACCGTAGGGATAGGAGCAGTGCTGTGTACCGTAGGGATAGGAGCAGTGCTGCGTACCGTAGGGATAGGAGCAGTGCTGCATATAGTAGGAGTTGGCACTGTGCTACTTACTGTGTGAATAGAGGCTGTGCTGCATACTGTGGGAATAGGAGCAGTGCTGGTTTCTGTAGGGATAGGAACTGTGCTGCATACTTGGGGGAAAAAGGAGCTGGGCTGCGTACTGGAGGAATAGGAGCTGGGCTGCGTACTGGAGGAATAGGAGCTGGGCTGCGTACTGGAGGAATAGGAGCTGGGCTGCGTACTGGAGGAATAGGAGCTGGGCTGCGTACTGGAGGAATAGGAGCTGGGCTGCGTACTGGAGGAATGGGAGCTGGGCTACGTATTGGAGGAATAGGAGCTGGGGTGCGTAGTGGAGGAATAGGAGCTGGGCTGCGTACTGGAGGGATAGGAGCTGGGCTACGTATTGGAGGAATGGGAGCTGGGCTGCGTACCGTAGGGATAGGAGCAGTGCTGCCTACCGTAGGGATAGGAGCAGTGCTGCCTACCGTAGGGATAGGAGCAGTGCTGCCTACCGTAGGGATAGGAGCAGTGCTGCATATAGTAGGAGTTGGCACTGTGCTACTTACTGTGTGGATAGAGGCTGTGTTGCATACTGTGGGAATAGGAGCTGTGCTGCATACTTGGGGGGGGGGGAAGGAGCTGAGCTGCGTACTGGAGGGGTAGGAGCTGGGCCTGCGTACTGGAGGGGTAGGAGCTGGGCTGCGTACTGGAGGGGTAGGAGCTGGACTGCGTAGTGGTGCTAGGTTGCGTACTGGAGGGGTAGGAGCTGGGTTGCGTACTGGAGGGGTAGGAGCTGGGCTGCGTAATGGTGCTAGGTTGCGTACTGGAGGGGTAGGAGCTGGGCTGCGTACTGGAGGGGGTAGGAGCTGGGCTGCGTGCTGGAGGGGGTAGGAGCTGGGCTGCGTACTGGAGGGGGTAGGAGCAGTGCTGTGTACCGTAGGGATAGGAGCAGTGCTGCGTACCGTAGGGATAGGAGCAGTGCTGCATATAGTAGGAGTTGGCACTGTGCTACTTACTGTGTGAATAGAGGCTGTGCTGCATACTGTGGGAATAGGAGCAGTGCTGGTTTCTGTAGGGATAGGAACTGTGCTGCATACTTGGGGGAAAAAGGAGCTGGGCTGCGTACTGGAGGAATAGGAGCTGGGCTGCGTACTGGAGGGATAGGAGCTGGGCTGCGTACTGGAGGAATAGGAGCTGGGCTGCGTACTGGAGGAATAGGAGCTGGGCTGCGTACTGGAGGAATAGGAGCTGGGCTGCGTACTGGAGGAATAGGAGCTGGGCTACGTATTGGAGGAATGGGAGCTGGGCTGCGTACTGGAGGAATAGGAGCTGGGCTGCGTACTGGAGGAATAGGAGCTGGGCTGCGTACTGGAGGAATAGGAGCTGGGCTGCGTACTGGAGGAATGGGAGCTGGGCTACGTATTGGAGGAATAGGAGCTGGGGTGCGTAGTGGAGGAATAGGAGCTGGGCTGCGTACTGGAGGGATAGGAGCTGGGCTACGTATTGGAGGAATGGGAGCTGGGCTGCGTACCGTAGGGATAGGAGCAGTGCTGCCTACCGTAGGGATAGGAGCAGTGCTGCCTACCGTAGGGATAGGAGCAGTGCTGCCTACCGTAGGGATAGGAGCAGTGCTGCATATAGTAGGAGTTGGCACTGTGCTACTTACTGTGTGGATAGAGGCTGTGTTGCATACTGTGGGAATAGGAGCTGTGCTGCATACTTGGGGGGGGGGAAGGAGCTGAGCTGCGTACTGGAGGGGTAGGAGCTGGGCCTGCGTACTGGAGGGGTAGGAGCTGGGCTGCGTACTGGAGGGGTAGGAGCTGGACTGCGTAGTGGTGCTAGGTTGCGTACTGGAGGGGTAGGAGCTGGGTTGCGTACTGGAGGGGTAGGAGCTGGGCTGCGTAATGGTGCTAGGTTGCGTACTGGAGGGGTAGGAGCTGGGCTGCGTACTGGAGGGGGTAGGAGCTGGGCTGCGTGCTGGAGGGGGTAGGAGCTGGGCTGCGTACTGGAGGGGGTAGGAGCAGTGCTGTGTACCGTAGGGATAGGAGCAGTGCTGCGTACCGTCGATATAGGAGCAGTGCTGCATATAGTAGGAGTTGGCACTGTGCTACTTACTGTGTGAATAGAGGCTGTGCTGCATACTGTGGGAATAGGAGCAGTGCTGGTTTCTGTAGGGATAGGAGCTGTGCTGCATACTTGGGGGAAAAAGGAGCTGGGCTGCGTACTGGAGGAATAGGAGCTGGGCTGCGTACTGGAGGAATAGGAGCTGGGCTGCGTACTGGAGGAATAGGAGCTGGGCTGCGTACTGGAGGAATAGGAGCTGGGCTGCGTACTGGAGGAATAGGAGCTGGGCTGCGTACTGGAGGAATGGGAGCTGGGCTACGTATTGGAGGAATAGGAGCTGGGGTGCGTAGTGGAGGAATAGGAGCTGGGCTGCGTACTGGAGGGATAGGAGCTGGGCTACGTATTGGAGGAATGGGAGCTGGGCTGCGTACCGTAGGGATAGGAGCAGTGCTGCCTACCGTAGGGATAGGAGCAGTGCTGCCTACCGTAGGGATAGGAGCAGTGCTGCCTACCGTAGGGATAGGAGCAGTGCTGCATATAGTAGGAGTTGGCACTGTGCTACTTACTGTGTGGATAGAGGCTGTGTTGCATACTGTGGGAATAGGAGCTGTGCTGCATACTTGGGGGGGGGGGAAGGAGCTGAGCTGCGTACTGGAGGGGTAGGAGCTGGGCCTGCGTACTGGAGGGGTAGGAGCTGGGCTGCGTACTGGAGGGGTAGGAGCTGGACTGCGTAGTGGTGCTAGGTTGCGTACTGGAGGGGTAGGAGCTGGGTTGCGTACTGGAGGGGTAGGAGCTGGGCTGCGTAATGGTGCTAGGTTGCGTACTGGAGGGGTAGGAGCTGGGCTGCGTACTGGAGGGGGTAGGAGCTGGGCTGCGTGCTGGAGGGGGTAGGAGCTGGGCTGCGTACTGGAGGAATAGGAGCTGGGCTGCGTACTGGAGGAATAGGAGCTGGGCTGCGTACTGGAGGAATAGGAGCTGGGCTGCATACTGGAGGAATAGGAGCTGGGCTGCGTACTGGAGGAATAGGAGCTGGGCTGCGTACTGGAGGAATAGGAGCTGGGCTGCGTACTGGAGGAATAGGAGCTGGGCTGCGTACTGGAGGAATAGGAGCTGGGCTGCGTACTGGAGGAATAGGAGCTGGGCTGCGTACTGGAGGAATAGGAGCTGGGCTACGTATTGGAGGAATGGGAGCTGGGCTGCGTACTGGAGGGGTAGGAGCTGGGCTGCGTACTGGAGGGGTAGGAGCTGGGCTGCGTACTGGAGGGGTAGGAGCTTGGCTGCGTACTGGAGGGGTAGGAGCTGGGCTGCGTACTGGAGGGGTAGGAGCTGGGCTGCGTACTGGAGGGGTAGGAGCTGGGCTGCGTACTGGAGGGGTAGGAGCTGGGCTGCGTACTGGAGGGGTAGGAGCTTGGCTGCGTACTGGAGGGGTAGGAGCTGGGCTGCGTACTGGAGGGGTAGGAGCTGGGCTGCGTACTGGAGGGGTAGGAGCTGGGCTGCGTACTGGAGGGGTAGGAGCTGGGCTGCGTACTGGAGGGGTAGGAGCTGGGCTGCGTACTCGAGGGGTAGAAGCTGGGCTGCGTACTGGAGGGGTAGGAGCTGGGCTGCGTACTGGAGGGGTAGGAGCTGGGCTGCGTACTGGAGGAATAGGAGCTGGGCTGCGTACTGGAGGAATAGGAGCTGGGCTGCGTACTGGAGGAATAGGAGCTGGGCTGCGTACTGGAGGAATAGGAGCTGGGCTGCGTACTGGAGGAATAGGAGCTGGGCTGCGTACTGGAGGGGTAGGAGCTGGGCTGCGTACTGGAGGGGTAGGAGCTGGACTGCGTAGTGGTGCTAGGTTGCGTACTGGAGGGGTAGGAGCTGGGTTGCGTACTGGAGGGGTAGGAGCTGGGCTGCGTAATGGTGCTAGGTTGCGTACTGGAGGGGTAGGAGCTGGGCCTGCGTACTGAAGGGGTAGGAGCTGGGCTGCGTACTGGAGGGGGTAGGAGCTGGGCTGCGTACTGGAGGGGGTAGGAGCAGTGCTGTGTACCGTAGGGATAGGAGCAGTGCTGCGTACCGTAGGGATAGGAGCAGTGCTGCATATAGTAGGAGTTGGCACTGTGCTACTTACTGTGTGAATAGAGGCTGTGCTGCATACTGTGGGAATAGGAGCAGTGCTGGTTTCTGTAGGGATAGGAGCTGTGCTGCATACTTGGGGGAAAAAGGAGCTGGGCTGCGTACTGGAGGAATAGGAGCTGGGCTGCGTACTGGAGGGATAGGAGCTGGGCTGCGTACTGGAGGAATAGGAGCTGGGCTGCGTACTGGAGGAATAGGAGCTGGGCTGCGTACTGGAGGAATAGGAGCTGGGCTGCGTACTGGAGGAATAGGAGCTGGGCTGCGTACTGGAGGAATAGGAGCTGGGCTGCGTACTGGAGGAATAGGAGCTGGGCTGCGTACTGGAGGGATAGGAGCTGGGCTACGTATTGGAGGAATGGGAGCTGGGCTGCGTACCGTAGGGATAGGAGCAGTGCCGCCTACCGTAGGGATAGGAGCAGTGCTGCCTACCGTAGGGATAGGAGCAGTGCTGCCTACCGTAGGGATAGGAGCAGTGCTGCATATAGTAGGAGTTGGCACTGTGCTACTTACTGTGTGAATAGAGGCTGTGCTGCATACTGTGGGAATAGGAGCAGTGCTGGTTTCTGTAGGGATAGGAGCTGTGCTGCATACTTGGGGGGGGGAAAGGAGCTGAGCTGCGTACTGGAGGGGTAGGAGCTGGGCTGCGTACTGGAGGGGTAGGAGCTGGGCCTGCGTACTGGAGGGGTAGGAGCTGGGCTGCGTACTGGAGGGGTAGGAGCTGGACTGCGTAGTGGTGCTAGGTTGCGTACTGGAGGGGTAGGAGCTGGGCTGCGTAATGGTGCTAGGTTGCGTACTGGAGGGGTAGGAGCTGGGTTGCGTACTGAAGGGGTAGGAGCTGGGCTGCGTACTGGAGGGGGTAGGAGCTGGGCTGCGTACTGGAGGGGGTAGGAGCAGTGCTGTGTACCGTAGGGATAGGAGCAGTGCTGCGTACCGTAGGGATAGGAGCAGTGCTGCATATAGTAGGAGTTGGCACTGTGCTACTTACTGTGTGAATAGAGGCTGTGCTGCATACTGTGGGAATAGGAGCAGTGCTGGTTTCTGTAGGGATAGGAGCTGTGCTGCATACTTGGGGGAAAAAGGAGCTGGGCTGCGTACTGGAGGAATAGGAGCTGGGCTGCGTACTGGAGGAATAGGAGCTGGGCTGCGTACTGGAGGAATAGGAGCTGGGCTGCGTACTGGAGGAATAGGAGCTGGGCTGCGTACTGGAGGAATGGGAGCTGGGCTACGTATTGGAGGAATAGGAGCTGGGGTGCGTAGTGGAGGAATAGGAGCTGGGCTGCGTACTGGAGGGATAGGAGCTGGGCTACGTATTGGAGGAATGGGAGCTGGGCTGCGTACCGTAGGGATAGGAGCAGTGCTGCCTACCGTAGGGATAGGAGCAGTGCTGCCTACCGTAGGGATAGGAGCAGTGCTGCCTACCGTAGGGATAGGAGCAGTGCTGCATATAGTAGGAGTTGGCACTGTGCTACTTACTGTGTGGATAGAGGCTGTGTTGCATACTGTGGGAATAGGAGCTGTGCTGCATACTTGGGGGGGGGGAAGGAGCTGAGCTGCGTACTGGAGGGGTAGGAGCTGGGCTGCGTACTGGAGGGGTAGGAGCTGGGCTGCGTACTGGAGGGGTAGGAGCTGGGCTGCGTACTGGAGGGGTAGGAGCTGGACTGCGTAGTGGTGCTAGGTTGCGTACTGGAGGGGTAGGAGCTGGGTTGCGTACTGGAGGGGTAGGAGCTGGGCTGCGTAATGGTGCTAGGTTGCGTACTGGAGGGGTAGGAGCTGGGCTGCGTACTGGAGGGGTAGGAGCTGGGCTGCGTACTGGAGGGGTAGGAGCTGGGCTGCGTACTGGAGGGGGTAGGAGCTGGGCTGCGTGCTGGAGGGGGTAGGAGCTGGGCTGCGTACTGGAGGGGGTAGGAGCAGTGCTGTGTACCGTAGGGATAGGAGCAGTGCTGCGTACCGTCGATATAGGAGCAGTGCTGCATATAGTAGGAGTTGGCACTGTGCTACTTACTGTGTGAATAGAGGCTGTGCTGCATACTGTGGGAATAGGAGCAGTGCTGGTTTCTGTAGGGATAGGAGCTGTGCTGCATACTTGGGGGAAAAAGGAGCTGGGCTGCGTACTGGAGGAATAGGAGCTGGGCTGCGTACTGGAGGAATAGGAGCTGGGCTGCGTACTGGAGGAATAGGAGCTGGGCTACGTATTGGAGGAATGGGAGCTGGGCTGCGTACTGGAGGGGTAGGAGCTGGGCTGCGTACTGGAGGAATAGGAGCTGGGCTGCGTACTGGAGGAATAGGAGCTGGGCTGCGTACTGGAGGAATAGGAGCTGGGCTGCGTACTGGAGGAATAGGAGCTGGGCTGCGTACTGGAGGAATAGGAGCTGGGCTGCGTACTGGAGGAATAGGAGCTGGGCTGCGTACTGGAGGAATAGGAGCTGGGCTGCGTACTGGAGGAATAGGAGCTGGGCTACGTATTGGAGGAATGGGAGCTGGGCTGCGTACTGGAGGGGTAGGAGCTGGGCTGCGTACTGGAGGGGTAGGAGCTGGGCTGCGTACTGGAGGGGTAGGAGCTTGGCTGCGTACTGGAGGGGTAGGAGCTGGGCTGCGTACTGGAGGGGTAGGAGCTGGGCTGCGTACTGGAGGGGTAGGAGCTGGGCTGCGTACTGGAGGGGTAGGAGCTGGGCTGCGTACTGGAGGGGTAGGAGCTGGGCTGCGTACTCGAGGGGTAGAAGCTGGGCTGCGTACTGGAGGGGTAGGAGCTGGGCTGCGTACTGGAGGGGTAGGAGCTGGGCTGCGTACTGGAGGAATAGGAGCTGGGCTGCGTACTGGAGGAATAGGAGCTGGGCTGCGTACTGGAGGAATAGGAGCTGGGCTGCGTACTGGAGGAATAGGAGCTGGGCTGCGTACTGGAGGAATAGGAGCTGGGCTGCGTACTGGAGGAATAGGAGCTGGGCTGCGTACTGGAGGAATAGGAGCTGGGCTGCGTACTGGAGGGGTAGGAGCTGGGCTGCGTACTGGAGGGGTAGGAGCTGGACTGCGTAGTGGTGCTAGGTTGCGTACTGGAGGGGTAGGAGCTGGGTTGCGTACTGGAGGGGTAGGAGCTGGGCTGCGTAATGGTGCTAGGTTGCGTACTGGAGGGGTAGGAGCTGGGCCTGCGTACTGAAGGGGTAGGAGCTGGGCTGCGTACTGGAGGGGGTAGGAGCTGGGCTGCGTACTGGAGGGGGTAGGAGCAGTGCTGTGTACCGTAGGGATAGGAGCAGTGCTGCGTACCGTAGGGATAGGAGCAGTGCTGCATATAGTAGGAGTTGGCACTGTGCTACTTACTGTGTGAATAGAGGCTGTGCTGCATACTGTGGGAATAGGAGCAGTGCTGGTTTCTGTAGGGATAGGAGCTGTGCTGCATACTTGGGGGAAAAAGGAGCTGGGCTGCGTACTGGAGGAATAGGAGCTGGGCTGCGTACTGGAGGGATAGGAGCTGGGCTGCGTACTGGAGGAATAGGAGCTGGGCTGCGTACTGGAGGAATAGGAGCTGGGCTGCGTACTGGAGGAATAGGAGCTGGGCTGCGTACTGGAGGAATAGGAGCTGGGCTGCGTACTGGAGGAATAGGAGCTGGGCTGCGTACTGGAGGAATAGGAGCTGGGCTGCGTACTGGAGGAATAGGAGCTGGGCTGCGTACTGGAGGAATAGGAGCTGGGCTGCGTACTGGAGGAATAGGAGCTGGGCTGCGTACTGGAGGGATAGGAGCTGGGCTACGTATTGGAGGAATGGGAGCTGGGCTGCGTACCGTAGGGATAGGAGCAGTGCTGCCTACCGTAGGGATAGGAGCAGTGCTGCCTACCGTAGGGATAGGAGCAGTGCTGCCTACCGTAGGGATAGGAGCAGTGCTGCATATAGTAGGAGTTGGCACTGTGCTACTTACTGTGTGGATAGAGGCTGTGTTGCATACTGTGGGAATAGGAGCAGTGCTGGTTTCTGTAGGGATAGGAGCTGTGCTGCATACTTGGGGGGGGGAAAGGAGCTGAGCTGCGTACTGGAGGGGTAGGAGCTGGGCTGCGTACTGGAGGGGTAGGAGCTGGGCCTGCGTACTGGAGGGGTAGGAGCTGGGCTGCGTACTGGAGGGGTAGGAGCTGGACTGCGTAGTGGTGCTAGGTTGCGTACTGGAGGGGTAGGAGCTGGGCTGCGTAATGGTGCTAGGTTGCGTACTGGAGGGGTAGGAGCTGGGTTGCGTACTGAAGGGGTAGGAGCTGGGCTGCGTACTGGAGGGGGTAGGAGCTGGGCTGCGTACTGGAGGGGGTAGGAGCAGTGCTGTGTACCGTAGGGATAGGAGCAGTGCTGCGTACCGTAGGGATAGGAGCAGTGCTGCATATAGTAGGAGTTGGCACTGTGCTACTTACTGTGTGAATAGAGGCTGTGCTGCATACTGTGGGAATAGGAGCAGTGCTGGTTTCTGTAGGGATAGGAGCTGTGCTGCATACTTGGGGGAAAAAGGAGCTGGGCTGCGTACTGGAGGAATAGGAGCTGGGCTGCGTACTGGAGGAATAGGAGCTGGGCTGCGTACTGGAGGAATAGGAGCTGGGCTGCGTACTGGAGGAATAGGAGCTGGGCTGCGTACTGGAGGAATAGGAGCTGGGCTGCGTACTGGAGGGGGTAGGAGCTGGGCTGCGTACTGGAGGGGGTAGGAGCTGGGCTGCGTACTGGAGGGGGTAGGAGCTGGGCTGCGTACTGGAGGGGGTAGGAGCTGGGCTGCGTACTGGAGGGGGTAGGAGCTGGGTTGCGTACTGGAGGGGTAGGAGCTGGGCTGCGTACTGGAGGGGTAGGAGCTGGGCTGCGTACTGGAGGGGTAGGAGCTGGGCTGCGTACTGGAGGGGTAGGAGTTGGGCTGCGTACTGGAGGGGTAGGAGCTAGGCTGCGTAATGGTGCTAGGTTGCGTACTGGAGGGGTAGGAGCTGGGTTGCGTACTGAAGGGGTAGGAGCTGGGTTGCGTACTGAAGGGGTAGGAGCTGGGCTGCGTACTGGAGGGGTAGGAGCTGGGCTGCGTAGATGTTACCATCAGCAAAAGCACAGTTAAATGTTAACAAAATGGATGTACTGGAATAGTATCTGTGTTGCACACTGTGGGGATAGTAGCTGTGTTGCACACTGTGGGGATAGTAGCTGTGTTGCACACTGTGGGGATAGTAGCTGTGTTGCACACTGTGGGGATAGTAGCTGTGCTGCACACTGCGGGGATAGTAGCTGTGCTGCACACTAGGACTGGGCTGCGTAGTGGAGCTAGGTTGCGTACCGTAGGGATTGGAGCAGTGCTGCGTACCGTAGGGATAGGAGCAGTGCTGCATATAGTAGGAGTTGGCACTGTGCTACTTACTGTGTGGATAGAAGCTGTGCTGCATTCTGTGGGAATAGTAGCAGTGCTGGTTTCTGTAGGGATAGGAGCTGTGCTGCATACTTGGGGGAGACTTGGGGAAATAGGAGCTGGGCTGCGTACTGGAGGGGTAGCAGCTGGGCTGCGTAGTGGAGGGGTAGGAACTGAGGTGCGTACTGGAGGGGTAGGAGCTAGGTTGCGTACTGGAGGGGTAGGAGCTGGGTTGCATACTGGAGGGGTAGGAGCTGGGTTGGGTGTGCGTACTGGAGGGGTAGGAGCTGGGTTGCGTACTGGAGGGGTAGGAGCTGGGTTGCGTACTGGAGGGGTAGGAGCTGGGCTGCGTAGTGGAGCTAGGTTGCGTACTGTAGGGGTAGGAGCTGGGCTGCGTAGTGGAGCTAGGTTGCGTACTGGAGGGGTAGGAGCTGGGCCTGCGTACTGGAGGGGTAGGAGCTGAGCTGCGTACTGGAGGGGTTGGAGCTGGGCTGCGTACTGGAGGGGTAGGAGCTGGGCCTGCGTACTGGAGGGGTAGGAGCTGGGCCTGCGTACTGGAGGGGTAGGAGCTGGGCCTGCGTACCGGAGGGGTAGGAGCTGGGCTGCGTACTGGAGGGGTAGGAGCTGGGCTGCGTACTGGAGGGGTAGGAGCTGAGCTGCGTACTGGAGGGGTAGGAGCTGAGCTGCGTACTGGAGGGGTAGGAGCTGGGCTGCGTACTGGAGGGGTAGGACCTGGGCTGCGTACTGGAGGGGTAGGAGCTGGGCTGCGTACTGGAGCTAGGTTGCGTACTGGAGGGGTAGGAGCTGGACCTGCGTACTGTAGGGGTAGGAGCTGGGCTGCGTACTGTAGGGGTAGGAGCTGGGTTGCGTACTGGAGAGGTAAGAGCTGGGCTACGTACTGGAGGGGTAGGAGCTGGGCTGCGTACTGGAGGGGTAGGAGCTGGGCTGCGTACTGGAGCTAGGTTGCATACTGGAGGGGTAGGAGCTGGACCTGCGTACTTGAGGGGTAGGAGCTGGGCTGCGTACTGTAGGGGTAGGAGCTGGGCTGCGTACTGTAGGGGTAGGAGCTGGGCTGCGTAGTGGAGCTAGGTTGCGTACTGGAGGGGTAGGAGCTGGGCCTGTGGTACTGGAGGGGTAGGAGCTGGGCTGCGTAGTGGAGCTAGGTTGTGTACTGGAGGGGTAGGAGCTGGGCCTGCGTACTGGAGGGGTAGGAGCTGGGCTGTGTACTGGAGGGGTAGGAGCTGAGGTGCATACTGGAGGGTTAGGACCTGGGCTGCGTACTGGAGGGGTAGGAGCTGGGCTGTGTACTGGAGGGGTAGGAGCTGGGCCTGCGTACTGGAGGGGTAGGAGCTGGGCCTGCGTACTGGAGGGGTAGGAGCTGGGCTGTGTACTGGATGGGTAGGAGCTGAGGTGCATACTGGAGGGGTAGGAGCTGGGCTGCGTACTGGAGGGGTAGGACCTGGGCTGCGTACTGGAGGGGTTGGAGCTGGGTTGCGTACTGGAGAGGTAAGAGCTGGGCTACGTACTGGAGGGGTAGGAGCTGGGCTGCGTACTGGAGGGGTTGGAGCTGGGCTGCTTACTGGAGGGGTAGGAGCTGGGCTGCGTACTGGAGCTAGGTTGCGTACTGGAGGGGTAGCAGCTGGACCTGCGTACTGTAGGGGTAGGAGCTGGGCTGCGTAGTGGAGCTAGGTTGCGTACTGGAGGGGTAGGAGCTGGGCCTGTGTACTGGAGGGGTAGGAGTTGGGCTGCGTACTGGAGGGGTAGTAGCTGGGCTGCGTACTGGAGGGGTAGGAGCTGGGCTGCGTACTGGAGGGGTAGGAGCTGGGCTGCGTAGTGGAGCTAGGTTGCGTACTGGAGGGGTAGGAGCTGGGCCTGTGTACTGGAGGGGTAGGAGCTGGGCTGCATAGTGGAGCTAGGTTGAGTACTGGAGGGGTAGGAGCTGGGCCTGCGTACTGGAGGGGTAGGAGCTGGGCTGCGTACTGGAGGGGTAGGAGCTGGGCTGCATAGTGGAGCTAGGTTGAGTACTGGAGGGGTAGGAGCTGGGCCTGCGTACTGGAGGGGTAGGAGCTGGGCTGCGTACTGGAGGGGTAGGAGCTGGGCTGTGTACTGGAGGGGTAGGAGCTGGGCCTGCGTACTGGAGGGGTAGGAGCTGGGCTGTGTACTGGAGGGGTAGGAGCTGGGCTGTGTACTGGAGGGGTAGGAGCTGAGGTGCATACTGGAGGGGTTGGAGCTGGGTTGCGTACTGGAGAGGTAAGAGCTGGGCTACGTACTGGAGGGGTAGGAGCTGGGCTGCGTACTGGAGGGGTTGGAGCTGGGCTGCGTACTGGAGGGGTAGGAGCTGGGCTGCGTACTGGATCTAGGTTGCGTACTGGAGGGGTAGCAGCTGGACCTGCGTACTGTAGGGGTAGGAGCTGGGCTGCGTAGTGGAGCTAGGTTGCGTACTGGAGGGGTAGGAGCTGGGCCTGTGTACTTGAGGGGTAGGAGTTGGGCTGCGTACTGGAGGGGTAGGAGCTGGGTTGCGTACTGGAGGGGTAGTAGCTGGGCTGCGTACTGGAGGGGTAGGAGCTGGGCTGCGTAGTGGAGCTAGGTTGCGTACTGGAGGGGTAGGAGCTGGGCCTGTGTACTGGAGGGGTAGGAGCTGGGCTGCATAGTGGAGCTAGGTTGAGTACTGGAGGGGTAGGAGCTGGGCCTGCGTACTGGAGGGGTAGGAGCTGAGCTGCGTACTGGAGGGGTTGGAGCTGGGCTGCGTACTGGAGGGGTAGGAGCTGGGCCTGCATACTGGAGGGGTAGGAGCTGGGCCTGCGTACTGGAGGGGTAGGAGCTGGGCCTGCGTACTGGAGGGGTAGGAGCTGGGCCTGCGTACTGGAGGGGTAGGAGCTGGGCCTGCGTACTGGAGGGGTAGGAGCTGGGCTGCGTACTGGAGGGGTAGGAGCTGGGCTGCGTACTGGAGCTAGGTTGCATACTGGAGGGGTAGGAGCTGGACCTGCGTACTGGAGGGGTAGGAGCTGGGCTGCGTACTGTAGGGGTAGGAGCTGGGCTGCGTACTGTAGGGGTAGGAGCTGGGCTGCGTAGTGGAGCTAGGTTGCGTACTGCAGGGGTAGGAGCTGGGCCTGTGTTACTGGAGGGGTAGGAGCTGGGCTGCGTAGTGGAGCTAGGTTGTGTACTGGAGGGGTAGGAGCTGGGCCTGCGTACTGGAGGGGTAGGAGCTGGGCCTGCGTACTGGAGGGGTAGGAGCTGAGCTGCGTACGGAGGGGTAGGAGCTGGGCCTGCGTACTGGAGGGGTAGGAGCTGGGCCTGCGTACTGGAGGGGTAGGAGCTGGGCTTGCGTACTGGAGGGGTAGGAGCTGGGCCTGCGTACTGGAGGGGTAGGAGCTGGGCTGCGTACTGGAGGGGTAGGAGCTGAGGTGCATACTGGAGGGGTAGGAGCTGGGCTGCGTACTGGAGGGGTAGGAGCTGGGCTGCGTACTGAAGGGGTAGGACCTGGGCTGCGTACTGGAGGGGTAGGACCTGGGCTGCGTACTGGAGGGGTTGGAGCTGGGTTGCGTACTGGAGAGGTAAGAGCTGGGCTACGTACTGGAGGGGTAGGAGCTGGGCTGCGTACTGGAGCTAGGTTGCGTACTGGAGGGGTAGCAGCTGGACCTGCGTACTGTAGGGGTAGGAGCTGGGCTGCGTAGTGGAGCTAGGTTGCGTACTGGAGGGGTAGGAGCTGGGCCTGTGTACTGGAGGGGTAGGAGTTGGGCTGCGTACTGGAGGGGTAGGAGCTTGGTTGCGTACTGGAGGGGTAGTAGCTGGGCTGCGTACTGGAGGGGTAGGAGCTGGGCTGCGTAGTGGAGCTAGGTTGCGTACTGGAGGGGTAGGAGCTGGGCCTGTGTACTGGAGGGGTAGGAGCTGGGCTGCGTAGTGGAGCTAGGTTGAGTACTGGAGGTGTAGGAGCTGGGCCTGCGTACTGGAGGGGTAGGAGCTGAGCTGCGTACTGGAGGGGTTGGAGCTGGGCTGCGTACTGGAGGGGTAGGAGCTGGGCCTGCGTACTGGAGGGGTAGGAGCTGGGCCTGCGTACTGGAGGGGTAGGAGCTGGGCCTGCGTACTGGAGGGGTAGGAGCTGGGCCTGCGTACTGGAGGGGTAGGAGCTGGGCTGCGTACTGGAGGGGTAGGAGCTGGGCTGCGTACTGGAGGGGTAGGAGCTGGGCTGCGTACTGGAGGGGTAGGAGCTGAGGTGCGTACTGGAGGGGTAGGAGTTGAGGTGCGTACTGGAGGGGTAGGAGCTGGGCTGCGTACTGGAGGGGTAGGAGCTGGGTTGCGTACTGGAGAGGTAAGAGCTGGGCTACGTACTGGAGGGGTAGGAGCTGGGCTACGTACTGGAGGGGTAGGAGCTGGGCTACGTACTGGAGGGGTAGGAGCTGGGCTGCGTACTGGAGGGGTAGGAGCTGGGCTGCGTATTGGAGCTAGGTTGCGTACTGGAGGGGTAGGAGCTGGACCTGCGTACTGGAGGGGTAGGAGCTGGGCTGCGTACTGTAGGGGTAGGAGCTGGGCTGCGTACTGTAGGGGTAGGAGCTGGGCTGCGTAGTGGAGCTAGGTTGCGTACTGGAGGGGTAGGAGCTGGGCCTGTGGTACTGGAGGGGTAGGAGCTGGGCTGCGTAGTGGAGCTAGGTTGAGTACTGGAGGGGTAGGAGCTGGGCCTGCGTACTGGAGGGGTAGGAGCTGAGCTGCATACTGGAGGGGTTGGAGCTGGGCTGCGTACTGGAGGGGTAGGAGCTGGGCCTGCGTACTGGAGGGGTAGGAGCTGGGCTGCGTACTGGAGGGGTAGGAGCTGAGGTGCGTACTGGAGGGGTAGGAGCTGGGCTGCGTACTGGAGGGGTAGGAGCTGGGCTGCGTACTGGAGCTAGGTTGCGTACTGGAGGGGTAGGAGCTGGACCTGCTTACTGGAGGGTTAGGAGCTGGGCTGCGTACTGTAGGGGTAGGAGCTGGGCTGCGTACTGTAGGGGTAGGAGCTGGGCTGCGTAGTGGAGCTAGGTTGCGTACTGGAGGGGTAGGAGCTGGACCTGCGTACTGGAGGGGTAGGAGCTGGGCTGCGTAGGGGAGCTAGGTTGAGTACTAGAGGGGTAGGAGCTGGGCCTGCGTACTGGAGGGGTAGGAGCTGAGCTGCGTACTGGAGGGGTTGGAGCTGGGCTGCGTACTGGAGGGGTAGGAGCTGGGCCTGCGTACTGGAGGGGTAGGAGCTGGGCCTGCGTACTTGAGGGGTAGGAGCTGGGCCTGCGTACTGGAGGGGTAGGAGCTGGGCCTGCGTACTGGAGGGGTAGGAGCTGGGCCTGCGTACTGGAGGGGTAGGAGCTGGGCCTGCGTACTGGAGGGGTAGGAGCTGGGCCTGCGTACTGGAGGGGTAGGAGCTGGGCTGCGTACTGGAGTGGTAGGAGCTGGGCTGCGTACTGGAGGGGTAGGAGCTGAGGTGCGTACTGGAGGGGTAGGAGCTGGGCTGCGTACTGGAGGGGTTGGAGCTGGGTTGCGTACTGGAGAGGTAAGAGCTGGGCTACGTACTGGAGGGGTAGGAGCTGGGCTGCGTACTGGAGGGGTAGGAGCTGGGCTGCGTACTGGAGCTAGGTTGCGTACTGGAGGGGTAGGAGCTGGACCTGCGTACTGGAGGGGTAGGAGCTGGGCTGCGTAGTGGAGCTAGGTTGCGTACTGGAGGGTTAGGAGCTGGGCCTGCGTACTGGAGGGGTAGGAGCTGAGCTACGTAGTGGAGGGGTTGGAGCTGGGCTGTGTACTGGAGTGGTAGGAGCTGTAAGCATGCGGTAAGTGTGTCCCGCTGTGAGGGGTGCGCTGAGCCACCAATGAATACTCACACTGGGAAATAGCTTCACAGGGGTTCTAACCCTCTGTTAAGCAAACCACAAACCTCAGGCCAGTATAAAAAAAAACGGATAGCCGCGCGCCATTACGATGGCGGGGCTTCACTATGAGCGGATCCAGCAGCTCACCAGTGCCATTTTCCCTCTACAGCTTACACATCACAGGGAAGCGCAGCTCCTCCACAAAGACTCCACGTCTCCTCAGCAGTACCAGGGGGTCTTAGAACGGGAGTGGAGTGTTGTAGAATACTAAGCCCTCTAAAGGGACTTAGTGTGGCGACCCAGCTGAGTTTACTTGGCTAAAAGGGCGCAGTGTGGCTGGCTCCATTTTCTGTGTCTCCCTGCGGGCTCTGTGTGGGTTAAACTGTGTTTTCACCTTCTGTGTGTGTGTGTGTGTGTGTGTATCCCTTCACTTTACCATGTCCAGGGACTGTGTTTCCTGCACAGCAGAGTGTCTGTCCTCCCCGGGAGACTCGCTACCATGTACCCAGAATAGTACACATTCTCAGGCTAGTGGGTCAGAACCCCCATGGTTAGATTCCATTAAGGGGATGATATCTAATATTTCTACTAAATTAGCCCATACTGAGAAAGAGACGCAATACTTAAGACTGTCTATGGATGACCTCATGAATAGAGATTCAGTTCCCATACCAGATTCTCAGACCCCTGCCATTTGCCCACAAACGCGTACTCTGGCCCAGCTCATGCAGGCTGATACTGATGACGATACGTCAGACACAGAGGAGGGTGAAGTGGATGCGAGTGGGGGGATGCTCCCCTGTTACAAGGAATACAGGCCCTGATAGAAATATTAGAGATGTCCTGCACATTCCTGACAAGGTGGCGGAGGTAGAGGAGGAATCTTATTTTAATGTAAAAATAAATCCTCAGCTACTTTTCCAGCATCAAAGGAATTGAATGCCCTGTTTGAAAAAACTTGGGCTAATCCTGACAAAAAATTTCAGATCCCTAAAAGGTTAATTACATCCTTTCCCTTTCCTCTGGAGGATAGAAAGAAATGGGAAAACCCGCCAATTGTGGATGCATTGGTATCTAGGCTGTAACGTAAGATAGTCTTACCTGTTCCTGGGGCAGCGTCCTTGAAGGACACAGCTGACCACAAGATTGAGACCACTCTCAAATCTTTATATTCTGATGCTGGTGTGGCCCAGAGACTCACTATTGCTTGTGCATGGATCACTAGGGCCATTGCTAAATGGTCAGGTAACCTAACTGATGAAATAGATTCCTTGCCCAGGGGGAAGATCATTTTACTCCTACAGCATATTCAGGACTCTGCTAACTTTATGGTGGAGGCCATAAAGGAAATTGGTTTGCTCAACGCACGCACCACTGCCATGGCAGTGTCAGAATGCAGGGGCTTGTGGCTTTGCCAGTGGACTGCAGATGCGGATTCCAGGATAGGCGTGGAAAGCCTACCATTCACAGGTGAGGCCTTCTTTGGAGATGAACTGGATACGTGGATATCCAACGCTACGGTGGGTAAATCTACATTACTTCCTTCTGTAGCACCCCCAGCTAGGAAAACCTACTCTACTCCAACTCTGCAGTCCTTTCGGACGGCGAAATTTAAAGGCAAATCCAAAGGTTCTTCTACAGCCTTCAAAGGCAATAGAGGTAAACCCAGAAAACCAGCAGCTGCAGGTTCTCAGGAACTGGCCTCCGGTTCTGCTTCCTCAAAGCCTTCAGCATGACGGTGGACTGCACTGCCTGGAAAACAGGCAGGTGGGATCCCGGTTACGTTATTTCAGTCACGTTTGGGCAACATCATACCAGGATCCCTGGGTCAAAGACCTTATTGCACAGGGATACAGACTGGAGTTTCAGGAAATCCCACCTCACAGATTCTTCAAATCAGGCTTACCAGCTTCACCAGAAGCAGGTATGACTTTGCAGATAGCAATTCAGAAACTGGTACAAACTTAGGTCATTGTCCCAGTTCCACTTCAACTACAAAACAAAGGTTATTACTCCAATCTGTTTGTGGTACCGAAGCCGGACGGTTTGGTAAGGCCCATTTCTCTGACGTCCCAAGTGGATGCTGGGACTCCGTAAGGACCATGGGGAATAGCGGCTCCGCAGGAGACTGGGCACAACTAAAAGAAAGCTTTTGGTCTAACTGGTGTGCACTGGCTCCTCCCTCTATGACCCTCCTCCAGACCTCAGTTAGAATCTTGTGCCCGGCTGAGCTGGATGCACACTAGGGGCTCTCCTGAGCTCCTAGAAAAGAAAGTATATTTTAGGTTTTTTATTTTCAGTGAGATCTGCTGGCAACAGACTCACTGCTACGAGGGACTAAGGGGAGAAGAAGCGAACCTACCTGCTTGCAGCTAGCTTGGGCTTCTTAGGCTACTGGACACCATTAGCTCCAGAGGGATCGAACACAGGGCCCGACCTCGATCGTCCGGTCCCGGAGCCGCGCCGCCGTCCCCCTTACAGAGCCAGAAGCGTGAAGATGGTCCTGAAAATCGGCGACAGAAGACTTCGGTCTTCAACAAGGTAGCGCACAGCACTGCAGCTGTGCGCCATTGCTCCTCATGCACACCTCACACTCCGGTCACTGATGGGTGCAGGGCGCTGGGGGGGGGCGCCCTGAGCAGCAATATTAATACCTTGGCTGGCAAATAATTTACAATATATAGTCCCAGAGGCTATATATGTGAAAAATACCCCTGCCAGGATCCATAAAAAAGCGGGAGAAAGTCAGACGAAAAAGGGGCGGGGCTATCTCCCTCAGCACACTGGCGCCATTTTTCCCTCACAGCTCCGCTGGAAGGATCGCTCCCAGGCTCTCCCCTGCAGTTTCAAGCTACAAAGGGTAAAAAAGAGAGGGGGGGCACTAAATTTAGGCGCAGCAATAAATAAATATATATATATATATATATATATATATATATAAAGCAGCTATAAGGGAAAATCACTCGGTTATAGTGTTTATCCCTGTGTTATATAGCGCTCTGGTGTGTGCTGGCATACTCTCTCTCTGTCTCCCCAAAGGGCTTTGTGGGGTCCTGTCCTCTGTCAGAGCATTCCCTGTGTGTGTGCGGTGTGTCGGTACGGCTGTGTCGACATGTTTGATGAGGAGGCTTATGTGGAGGCGGAGCAGATGCCGATAAATGTGATGTCACCCCCTGCGGGGCCGACACCTGAGTGGATGGTTATGTGGAAGGAATTACGTGACAGTGTCGACTCCTTACATAAAAGGTTTGACGACATACCAAATATGGGACAGCCGGCTTCTCAGCCTGTGCCTGCCCAGGCGTCTCAAAAGCCATCAGGGGCTCTAAAACGCCCGCTACCTCAGATGGCAGACACAGATGTCGACACGGATACTGACTCCAGTGTCGACGACGATGAGACTAATGTAACTTCCAATAGGGCCACACGTTACATGATTGAGGCTATGAAAAATGTGTTGCACATTTCTGATGTTACCCCAGGTACCACAAAAAAGGGTATTATGTTTGGAGAGAAAAAACTACCAGTAGTTTTTCCTCCATCTGAGGAATTGAATGAAGTGTGTGAAGAAGCGTGGGCTTCCACCGATAAGAAACTGGTAATTTCTAAAAGGTTACTGATGACGTACCCTTTCCCGCCAGAGGATAGGTCACGTTGGGAAACATCCCCTAGGGTGGATAAAGCGCTCACACGCTTGTCAAAAAAGGTGGCACTACCGTCTCCGGATACGGCCGCCCTAAATGAGCCGGCTGATGGAAAGCAGGAGGCTATCCTGAAGTCTGTATATACACACACAGGTATTATACTGAGACCAGCTATTGCTTCAGCATGGATGTGCAGTGCTGCAGCTGCGTGGTCAGATTCCCTGTTGGAAAATATTGATACCCTAGACAGGGACACTATATTGCTAACCGTAGAGCATATTAAAGACGCAGTCTTATACATGAGAGATGCACAGAGGGATATTTGCCGGCTGGCATCTAAAATAAGTGCAATGTCCATTTCTGCCAGGAGAGGGTTATGGACTCGGCAGTGGACAGGTGATGCAGATTCTAAAAGGCACATGGAAGTTTTGCCTTATAAGGGTGAGGAGTTGCTCGGGGATGGTCTCTCGGACCTCGTTTCCACAGCAACAGCTGGGAAGTCAGCATTTTTACCCCATGTTCCCTCACAGCCAAAGAAAGCACCGTATTATCAGGTACAGTCCTTTTGGCCCCATAAGGGCAAGCGGGTTAAAGGCGCGTCCTTTCTGCCCAGAGGCAGAGGTAGAGGGAAAAAGCTGCAGCATACAGCCAGTTCCCAGGAGCAAAAGTCCTCCCCCGCTTCCTCCAAGTCCACCGCATGACGCTGGGGCTCCACAGGCGGAGCCAGGTACGGTGGGGGCCAGTCTCAAAAACTTCAGCAATCAGTGGGCTCGCTCACGGGTGGATCCCTGGATCCTTTAAGTAGTATCTCAGGGGTACAAGCTGGAATTCGAGACGTCTCCCCCCCGCCGTTTCCTCAAATCTGCCTTGCCAACAACTCCCTCAGGCAGGGAGGCAGTGCTAGAGGCAATTCACAAGCTGTATTCCCAGCAGGTGATAGTCAAGGTGCCCCTACTTCAACAAGGATGGGGTTACTATTACACAATGTTTGTGGTACCGAAACCGGAGGGTTCGGTGAGACCCATTTTAAATTTGAAATCCTTGAACACATATATAAAAAAATTCAAGTTCAAGATGGAATCGCTCAGGGCGGTAATTGCAAGCCTGGACGAGGGGGATTACATGGTATCACTGGACATCAAGGATGCTTACCTGCATGTCCCCATTTACCATCCTCACCAGGAGTACCTCAGATTTGTGGTACAGGATTGTCATTACCAATTCCAGACGTTGCCGTTTGGTCTATCCACGGCTCCGAGGGTATTTACCAAGGTAATGGCTGAAATGATGATACTCCTTCGAAAAAAGGGAGTTTTAATTATCCTGTACTTGGACGATCTCCTGATAAAGGCGAGGTCCAGGGAGCAGTTGTTGGTCGGGGTAGCACTATCTCGGGAGGTGCTACAACAGCACGGCTGGATTCTAAATATTCCAAAGTCACAGCTGGTCCCTACGACACGTTTACTGTTCCTGGGGATGGTTCTGGACACAGAACAGAAAAAAGTGTTTCTCCCGGAGGAGAAAGCCAAGGAGCTGTCATCTCTAGTCAGAGGCCTCCTAAAACCAAAACGGGTGTCGGTGCATCACTGCACGCGAGTCCTGGGAAAAATGGTAGCTTCCTACGAAGCAATTCCATTCGGCAGGTTCCATGCAAGAACCTTTCAGTGGGACCTGTTGGACAAGTGGTCCGGATCGCATCTTCAGATGCATCGGCTGATAACCCTGTCTCCAAGGACCAGGGTGTCTCTGCTGTGGTGGCTGCAAAGTGCTCATCTTCAAGAGGGCCGCAGATTCGGCATACAGGACTGGGTCCTGGTGACCACGGATGCCAGCCTTCGAGGCTGGGGGGCAGTCACACAGGGAAGAAACTTCCAAGGACTATGGTCAAGTCAGGAGACTTCCCTACACATAAATATTCTGGAACTGAGGGCCATTTTCAATGCCCTAAGTCAGGCAAAACCCCTGCTTCAAAACCAGCCGGTACTGATCCAGTCAGACAACATCACGGCAGTCGCCCATGTAAACCGACAGGGCGGCACAAGAAGCAGGACGGCGATGGCAGAAGCCACAAGGATTCTCCGATGGGCGGAAAATCACGTGTTAGCACTGTCAGCAGTGTTCATTCCGGGAGTGGACAACTGGGAAGCAGACTTCCGCAGCAGGCACGACCTCCACCCGGGAGAGTGGGGACTTCATCCAGAAGTTTTCCGACTGATTGTAAACCGTTGGGAAAGGCCACAGGTGGACATGATGGCGTCCCGCCTAAACAAAAAGCTAGAAAAATATTGCGCCAGGTCAAGAGACCCTCAGGCGATAGCTGTGGACGCTCTAGTGACACCGTGGGTGTACCGGTTGGTTTATGTGTTCCCTCCTCTTCCTCTCATACCAAAGGTACTGAGGATAATAAGGAGAAGAGGAGTAAGAACTATACTCATTGTTCCGGATTGGCCAAGAAGAGCTTGGTACCCGGAACTTCAAGAAATGATCTCAGAGGACCCATGGCCTCTGCCGCTCAGACAGGACCTGCTGCAGCAGGGGCCCTGTCTGTTCCAAGACTTACCGCGGTTGCGTTTGACGGCATGGCGGTTGAACACCGGATCCTGAAGGAAAAGGGCATTCCGGAGGAAGTCATTCCTACGCTGATTAAAGCTAGGAAAGAAGTGACCGCAAACCATTATCATCGCATTTGGCGAAAATATGTTGCGTGGTGTGAGGCCAGGAAGGCCCCAACGGAGGAATTTCAGCTGGGCCGTTTTCTGCACTTCCTACAGTCGGGTGACTATGGGCCTAAAATTGGGTTCCATTAAGGTCCAGATTTCGGCTCTATCGATTTTCTTCCAGAGAGAACTGGCTTCACTACCTGAAGTACAGACTTTTGTTAAGGGAGTGCTGCATATTCAGCCCCCTTTTGTGCCTCCAGTGGCACCTTGGGATCTCAACGTGGTGTTGGATTTCCTAAAGTCACATTGGTTTGAGCCACTTAAAACGTTGGAATTGAAATATCTCACGTGGAAAGTGGTCATGTTGTTGGCCTTGGCTTCGGCCAGGCGGGTATCAGAATTGGCGGCTTTGTCATGTAAAAGCCCTTATCTGATTTTCCATATGGATAGGGCAGAATTGAGGACTCGTCCCCAGTTTCTCCCTAAGGTGGTATCAGCCTTTCATTTGAACCAACCTATCGTGGTGCCTGCGGCTACTAAAGACTTGGAGGCTTCCAAGTAGTTGGACGTAGTCAGGGCCCTGAAAATTTATGTTTCCAGGACAGCTGGAGTCAGAAAGACTGACTCGCTATTTATCCTGCATGCGCCCAACAAGTTGGGTGCACCTGCTTCAAAGCAGACTATTGCTCGCTGGATCTGTAGTACGATTCAGCTTGCACATTCTGCGGCTGGACTGCCGCATCCTTAATCAGTGAAAGCCCATTCCACGAGGAAGGTGGGCTCTTCTTGGGCGGCTGCCCGAGGTGTCTCTGCTCTACAACTTTGCCGAGCAGCTACTTGGTCGGGGTCAAACACATTTGCTAAATTCTACAAGTTTGACACCCTGGCTGAGGAGGACCTAGAGTTTGCCCATTTGGTGCTGCAGAGTCATCCGCACTCTCCCGCCCGTTTGGGAGCTTTGGTATAATCCCCATGGTCCTTACGGAGTCCCAGCATCCACTTAGGACGTCAGAGAA
The DNA here is from genome assembly GCF_028390025.1 of Pseudophryne corroboree. Taxonomy (NCBI): domain Eukaryota; kingdom Metazoa; phylum Chordata; class Amphibia; order Anura; family Myobatrachidae; genus Pseudophryne; species Pseudophryne corroboree. The sequence continues at coordinate 445,942,972 of NC_086444.1, read as the reverse complement.
AATAAGATTTTACTCACCGGTAAATCTGTTTCTCGTAGTCCGTAGTAGATGCTGGGCGCCCATCCCAAGTGCGGATTGTCTGCAATACTTGTATATAGTTATTGTTTAACTAAAGGGTTATTGTTGAGCCATCTGTTGAGAGGCTCAGTTATTGTTCATACTGTTAACTGGGTATTGTATCACGAGTTATACGGTGTGATTGGTGTGGCTGGTATGAGTCTTACCCGGGATTCAAAATCCTTCCTTATTGTGTCAGCACTTCCGGGCACAGTATCCTTACTGAGGTCTGGAGGAGGGTCATAGAGGGAGGAGCCAGTGCACACCAGTTAGACCAAAAGCTTTCTTTTAGTTGTGCCCAGTCTCCTGCGGAGCCGCTATTCCCCATGGTCCTTACGGAGTCCCAGCATCCACTACGGACTACGAGAAATAGATTTACCGGTGAGTAAAATCTTATTTTTAAACCTCAAGTCACTGAACCCCTACTTAAGGGTGTTCAAGTTCAAGACGGAGTCTCTGAGAGCGTTGATCAGGTCTGGAGGAGGGGGGATTTCTGGTGTCTCTGGACATCAAGGATGCATACTTTCATATTCTGATTTGGCCGCCTCATCAGGCTAATTTACGGTTTGCACTACAGGACTGTTACTACCAGTTCCAGGCCCTACTATTTGACCTCTCCACGGCACCGAGGGTGTTCACCAAGGTAATGGCAGAGATGATGTTTCTCCTCCGCAAGCAAGGAGTGAACATAATACCGTACCTGGACGACCTGCTGATAAAAGCACCATCCATAGAGAGGTTGCTGGACAGCATTGCCCTCTCAACCTGACTACTCCAGGATCACAGGTGGATTCTGAACCTACCAAAATCCCACCTGGAACCAACACGAAGGCTTCCATTCCTGGGGATAATACTGCATACGGAGGAGCAGAAGGTATTCCTTCCATTGGAAAAGGCATTGATAATCCAGTCGATGGTGTGTGATGCTCTAAAACCAGCCCGGATATCGGTGCATCTATGCATTCGCCTTCTGGGGAAGATGGTAGCCTCTTACGAGGCTCTGCAGTATGGAAGTTTTCAAACAAGGCCCTTCCAGCTGGATCTGTTGGACAAATGGTCCGGATCGCATCTTCACATGCACCAGAGGATACGTCTGTCGCCAAAAGCGAGGATTTCTCTTCTGTGGTGGATTCAAACTTCTTCTCTCCTGACCGAGAGTCGAAGGTTTGGGATTCAAAATTGGATTCTGCTGACCACAGACGCAAGCCTCAGAGGTTGGGGAGCAGTCACCCTGGAGGAACAGTTCCAAGGAAAATGTCAGGAAGCCATTCTTCTGATCAACGTTCTGGAGCTAAGGGCCATATACAACGGCCTTCTACAGGCATCGCATCTTCTTCAAGATCACGTCATTCAAGTTCAGTCGAACAGTGTGACTGCAGTAACGTACATCAACCGACAGGGCGGAACGAAGAGCAGTGCAGCAATGTCAGAGGTAACAACGATTCTCCTCTGATCAGAAAGACACGCGGTGGCGCTGTCGCCAATCTTCATTACAGGAGTAGATAACTGGGAGGCGGACTTCCTCAGCAGACACGACCTCCACCCAGGAGAGTGTGGCCTTCACCCGCAGGTGTTAGAGTCCTTAACACGCCGGTGGGGAATTCCACAAATAGACATGATGGCCTCTATCGTCTCAACAAGAAGCTCAAGCGGTATTGTTCCAGGTTGAGGGACCCACAAGCAGTGGCGGTGGACGCTCTGGTGACTCCATGGGTCTACCAGATGGTTTACGTATTTCCACCTCTTCCATTGATCCCAAGAATTCTCAAAAGTATAAAAAGGGAAAAGGTTCAAGAAATTCTCATTGCTCCGGACTGGCTAAGAAGGGCCTGGTACGCGGATCTACTGGAGATGCTCCTAGAAGACCTGTGGCCTCTGCCTCTTCGCGAGGATCTTCTACAACAGGGGCCATTTGTCTATCAAGACTTAACACGGCTATGTTGACGGCATGGAGGTTGAGCGTCAAATTCTAGCCCGGACAGGGATCCCGGACAGGGTTATTCCAAGCCAGAAAAGGGGTAATGTCTAAACATGACCACCGTATTTGAAAAAAATATGTCTCTTGGTGTGAAAACAGGGAATTTCCTGCAGTGGAATTTTAACTGGGACGTTTTCTCCTTTTTCTAGTCAGGTGAGGATGTGGGCCTACGTTTGGGTTCCTTCAATGTCCAGATTTCGGCCTTATCCATTTTCTTCCAGAATCAATTGGCTTCCCTCCATGAGGTTCAGACGTTCTTGAAGGGTGTTCTGCACATCCAACCGCCCTTTGTGCCTCCCACAGCACCTTGGGATCTCTGCATAATGTTGCAGTTTCTACAATCAGAATGGTTTCAGCCTTTACAGGAGGTTGACGTAAAGTTTCTTATGTGGAAGACCGTTACACTGTTGGCCTTAGCTTCAGCAAGGCGTGTGTCGGAACTGGGGGCGTTGTCTCACAAAAGCCCCAATTTGATTTTTCATGAAGATAGAGCTGAACTCAGTACTCGTCAGCAATTTCTTCCTAAGGTGGTGTCTGCGTTTCATATCAACCAACCTATTGTGGTTCCGGTGCTTACTGACACCTCTGCTACCTCAAAGTCCTTGGACGTTGTGGGGTCTTTGAAGATCTATGTGAAGTGGACAGTTCGTCACAGAAAATCGCTGTTTGTTCTCTTTGATCCCAAGAAAATTGCGTGTCCTGCTTCAAAGCAGTCTATTGCTCACTGGATCAGGCTTACTATCCAGCAGGCTTATTCTACGGCAGGATTGCCGGTTCCTAAAGTACAGGCCCACTCTACTAGGTCAGTGGGTTCTTCCTGGGCGGCTGCCCGGGGTGTCTCGGCTTTACAGCTCTGCCGAGCGGCTACTTGGTCAAGTTCGAACACGTTTGATAAGTTCTACAAGTTCAATACTTTGGCCTCTGAGGACCTTCAGTTTGGTCAATCAGTTCTGCAGGAACCCACCCGGTTTGGGAGCTTTGGTACATCCCCATGTTACTAATGTGGACCCCAGTATCCTCTAGGATGTAAGAGAAAATAGGATTTTAATTACCTACCGGTAAATCCTTTTCTCGTAGTCCATAGAGGATACTGGGCGCCCGCCCAGTGCTTTGTGTTTCTTGCACTGTTACTTTGTTAAGTATTGTTGGTTGTTGATGGTTCAGCTGATGCTGTACCTGTTCAAGTTTGGTTTGCATGGCTTTCCTCTTGTTGGGTGTGTGCTAGTTCGAATCTCACCACTGTTCTGTTAAGTCCTCTCAAGGTATGTCCGTCTCCTCAGGCACAGTTTCTAGACTGAGTCTGGTAGGAGGGGCATAGAGGGAGGAGCCAGTGCACACTGTTGATTTCTTAAAGTGCCCAAGGCTCCTAGTGGACCCATCTATACCCCATGGTACTAATGTGGACCCCAGTATCCTCTATGGACTACGAGAAAGGGATTTACCGGTAGGTAATTAAAATTCTATTTTCATTTTTTTTGCTGAGTTGTATTTGATAATGTTAAAAATAATTACAAGTACACAATTACAGCATACATTTTAAAAATCATTTCTAACCTTAAAAAAAACAAAAAAACAAAAAACGTTGAACTCTCAAAATAGTCTATGTACTGTACGTGTCATTTTTGCACATTTTTCCCCGGAAAATACGTCCTCCATGATTCACAAGCTGCTTATGCTGATTTAAATTAAGCTGCGCTGGCAGGAGCCATCCTCCGTTTCTGCTAACAAGCAGAAATTGCGATGCGTTTGCAATTTCTGCTTGTTGAACGGGGGAGGGGGAGGTAGCGGTTGGCATGCTGGGTGGCCTTGTCCAGCAATGGGCGGTCCTCAGCATTCGATCCATTGGATTGCAAATTCTGCTAATAAGCAGAATTTCCAATCCTTACTGAATTAAGTCCATTGTCTACTAAAAGAAGAATATATGTAAGTATAGGACACACACAATTCAAGTGGCCAGTTGATGGAATGAACGGATCAATTCAAGAGTGTGAATATGCTGTCATATTGACAACCAAATAACCAAATGAAAACTTACAGTCCTATTAATAACCATAAAAGATCTCAGATGTCTGTCAATCAGTGGTGTAAGTGTATAGTGTAACAGGTCCATCATTTGCTGCTGTGCAGCTGGCCTTTGCAGAATGTCACATGTAGTATGAACTCATCCAGTCTGATTCATCTCAATGTCCCTTGGTATTATGCTTGTTGGTTGAGTATCAGTGAGGTGGCCTCCTTTAGATGGGGACTTTGACGCTGTGTGCTTGTATGAACAGCATGACCGGCAGGAGAGACAAGAGCAGGCTGTATACAAAAAATGCAAGTGTACTTCTAGAATCAACACCTGACACATTTCTCAGCCAATCAACGTTGGCGGTTTCATCAGTGGGTATGAAATAACTTTTAGAAATTTGCTGAGGGTATTGTGTTTATACAACAAAAATTTTTTTCATTTGTTAATTGAAATGGTGATTGGTCTCCTGACTCGCGCCAGGTTACACCAATTTATTTCTGGTACACTGGGAGACCCACTCTGTTTGGAGTGGCTACCCGTTTGGAGTGAATCTGGTGTTATGGGTTTGTTATATTGATGACATTTTCCTTATTTGAAAAGGGGATCATTCATCCCTGGACTTTTTCTGTTCTCATTTAATTTCTAAAACAAATTTCTTAAACCATTAGCTTGTGCACTAGCTTGAAAAAACCCTCTCTGTCCCCTGATGTACTGATGCATGTAACACATTATAATACAGTAAGAATACTCATCAGTATACAATGAATGCACATTTTTCAACTAAGTAAGACACTAAACAATCTTTTTTGTTTTCCAGGTTAAATCCATCATCTGAAACACAAAGGCCGTCATCCTCTGGTCATTCACAGCAACAATAATATTTTCGTACATGCATTTTTGTTCCCCGTTTATCTCTGCTAGTTCAGATACCAGTAATATTAATGCTAACAAACCTAGCAGCATGTCAGGTTTTTCCTTATATCCCCCATTCCACCCCTCCCCTCTCCTTCCACTCTGCCCACGAGCCAATCTCACTTGGCATGTGATCTTCCAGTCCCTACAACTGCCTGCATGCAAGCGCTTAGTAAATTATTAGTCAATTATCAGTCATCATTAACACACTGCCACGGATATGATATGTACAGTTAAATGGGGAGTCCTCTGTCACCAATGTGAAACAACATTAACCAAGTTATGACTGTATTATATAACAACTAACAGATTGTACTATCCATAGAGTAAATTAATTAATAACAAATACAGGTTGAGTATCCCATATCCAAATATTCCGAAATACGGACTTTTTTGAGTGAGAGTGAGGTAGTGAAATCTTTGTTTTCTGAGGCTCAATGTACTCAAACTTTGTTTAATACACAAAGTTATTAAAAATATTGTATTAAATGACCTTCAGGCTGTGTGTATAAGGTGTATATGAAACATAAATGTATTCTGTGCTTAGACTTAGGTCCCATCACCATGATATCTCATTATGGTAAAAATCCGATATCCAAAATACCTCTGGTCCCAAGCGTTTTGGATAAGGGATACTCAACCTGTATATATTATTAAATACAGTTTATATGTAATTTTCTTTAGTAACCCAGTCAGGAGTTGCATATATAATGATGGAGGGAATAAGTTATTACCCCTGTGTTGGATTGAATATAAACTGTATGATTGTTGGAGGTTTGAGTTTTATTATAGTATTTGTCTTTTGGTTCATGTCTTTTTTTTTTCCCTTTAATTGTTTGTTGGATATCTACGGCATGGATAAGAGACACTTCTGGACTCTGTTAATTCACCAGATATGACAGATGGCACTTCCGAATGACATATATCTGTTCCAAAACGTTTTTAGCTCCGATGGTCGTTTATGGGGTCATTGAGTTTCTGATTATAATTCATTGTATTATTCAAACACTGTAAAAGTGCTTTATGGGCCTAATTCAGACCTGGGCGCAGCCGCGCGGTCACTCGCAGTGTCCGCATCCAGGTAGTCTGCGCATGTGCACCGGCCAGGAAGGATGCTGTCGCAGTGTAATTGACAGCAGGGGGGTGGGGCGTTTCGACGGGGGCGGACTGGGACCGTTTTCAGGGCGGCTCCGTGATGTCACACGCAGCCACTCCAAAAAATATATGTTTTAGCAAGGTGTGTGGAACAATCTCCCTGAGCAGCTCATTATACACATCTACTGTCACATGATCAAATCATGGTCGGCTGACCGCAATAATCTGAAACTATTTCTCTATAACAATTAAAAACTTTCAATTTAAAATTTTCCATTTATACACTCATAGCGGGTTTTTCAGAGATGAATGCAGATCTCTGTATACACAGCAGATCTGCATTCATCTCCTCACATGCTGGGGGCCGCCCAGCACATAGCACGGCCGCCCAGCATGTGCGAGACTCTTGATGCGTCTGCAATTAGATTGTGGACCCATCGGAACTAAGGTTGACCCCTGGCAGCGCAACCTAGCTGCGCTGTCAGCAGCCATTTATATCCAAAATGCATTGGTGTTAATTGGGGCATCTCTCCTTCTACTGGATTTATGCCTCCATCAGGAAACTACATGTATCCTCATTCAACATTCCAGGGAATTTGGATGAGAATTCTGTGGATGGTTTTTATCTGCTTAATTCTGGTGGAAATGTAGTTCTCTATATTGTTGGGGAATTTTATATTTGTATGATTTTACATTGTCATCTTATGTTTTTGTATTGCTGTGTGCCTGTACTTTTACAATAAATACCATTTTTTTTAAATCTGATAATGCACTATTAGTGAGCATTCTGGTTTCATTTGAGGTACCTGGTACACCTACAATATATGGGATCCATGGTATTCCTAAAGAAACCTTTTGGTGCATTCTCACCTTTTAGACCAGTGTTTCCAAACCTCGGTCCTCAAGGTGCACTAACAGTCCATATTTTAGTGATGTCCATTGCTTGAGCCCAGATGGCTACATCAAAATAAGAGATACTAATTAAGTCACCTGTACTCAAGTATGGCTGTTCTTAAAACCTGGACATGGGAAGACAGGGTTTGGCAAACATGAGATATTGGTGCAGGGGAGACAGAGGAGACGACAAACACATATTCAGAAATAAAGAAGGAAACTGAGAGGTGTACAGCAGATTGTTGTGTACTGTTTCCATTATTGCCCGTGATTACCAGAATAAGTACTAAGAGGGCACATCTTTGAAAGAGGAGACTCCCCTCTTTCAAAAAAGGATACCCCCACATATGTGCCCCCCTCCATCTATTGAAAATCACTTTTATCTATATCGCTGGGCATATATACTGATGGTCAAAGGAGATCATCAGACAATGGGCCTTAATCAGGTTGAAGTGCAAAAGTTACGAATTGCAATCCGGCCGATTATCAAATGGCCGCGATTAGCAATTATTTATGCTAACGCATTGTGCTTCAACGCAGTCGCATTTTGATTGACAGGAAACCAGCGTTTAGGGGAGGAAACATGGCATTTTGTGCGTGTGTTTGGAAAAAACACAGGTGTGTCAAGACGTTTTCTCTTACGTCCTAGAGGATGCTGGGGTCCACATTAGTACCATGGGGTATAGATGGGTCCCTTGGGAGCCATGGGCACTTTAAGAGTTTAATAGTGTGGGCTGACTCCTCCCTCTATGCCCCTCCTACCAGACTCTTGTGTAGAAAATGTGCCCAGTGGAGCCGGTCACAGCTAGGGGAGCTCCTAAAAGTTCTTTTAGTTTTATTGTTTTTTTTTAAAGAGTTAGGTACAGGGAGACTGCTGGCAACAGCCTTCCTGCTTTTGGGAACCTGGGGGGAGAGGGGGGGAGTGTAGGATCCAAACATTGAGGTTAATGGCCCCTATCTCCGCTGACAGGACACTGAGCTCCTTAGGGTAATGATCGCAAGCCCCCGAGGCAACCGCTCACTCCCGAAGCACTGCCGCCACCTCCTAACAGAGCCAGAAGATGGAGTGGTGAGTGTGACGCCGGTGCCCCGGTAAGCTGGTCACCGGCGGGAATGGCGGCATAAGGGTCGGAGCGCAGCGCTGACAGGCTGCGCACCGAAGTGCTCAGCGGTACCATAGTGTGCGGCGCTGTGAGGGGCGCCCTGGGCCAGCGCAACACCCTAACACTGGTTAAAACTAGCTAACGGGCTAATCCCACTGTTAGCTGCAGCAAATCTCAGGCCAGTATAAACTAATAGGTGCGGGAATATGCGCCATTACAGGGGGCGGGCCTTCTCCTCAGAGTGGATCCAGCACTCAGCAGCGCCATTTTCTCCCTGCAGATCACATACAGAGACGCTGATGGGGAGCGCTGACTTTCCACGTAACTCCAGCTATCCTGTGCGGTACCAGGGGGTTATAGAAGGGGGGAGAGAGTGTTATCAACTGTTTCACCTATTAAGGTTACTCAGTCAGTGCCAGGCATTTATCATATAACTGCCTACTGGGGCGCTATGTGTGCTGGCTCCTTATACTCTGTGTCTCTCTGAAGGTACTTGGGGGAAACTGTGTCTGACATTTTCCTGTGTGTGTGTGTGTTATATATCTCCATTGCCATGTCTAGGGACTCTGTATCTTGTGCTGCAGAGTGTGTGTCCTCTCCAGAGGAGTCTACTCCATGTACTCAAGAATGCAATGTACTGTCTCAGCCTTCTGAATCCGAGTCCCCGTGGGTGTCTTCTCTTAAGGGAATGATATCCCAGATTTCATTTAGGATAGCTCATAATAAGACTAAAACACAGGTTTTGAAAAGATCTGTATAGGTTTTGTCGTATTCTGCTCCTGCTACCTCATCCAAAACCCCTGATATATATCCTAAGAAACGTGGTCTTGCCCAAATAATGCAAGTCGACACGGATACCGACTGATACAGGAGACGGTGAGGGGGATATCCTGGGGGGTGAGGCAATACCTTGCTAAGGGGGTGCAACTCATGATTGAGGCTATTAGGGACATTTTACACATTACTGATAAGGTACCTGAGCAGGTAGAGGAGGCTTACTTTGCTGACGCTAAGAAATCCTCCCTTGCATTCCCTGCATCTAAGGAATTAAAATGCATTCTTTGAATAATCCTGGGAAAATCCAGAGAAAAAGTTCCAGATCCCTATAAGGGTTCTCATTGCCTTTCCCTGAAGAGGATAGGAAAAAGTGGGAAAACCCAACCGGTAGTAGACCCTTCTGTTTCTAGATTGTCTAAGAAAGTGGTTTTGCCTGTCCCTGTGTCCACCACTTTAAAAGAGCCAGCTGACCGCAAGATTGAGACTACTCTCAAATCTTTATACACCGCAAATGGCGTAGCTTTAAGACCCACTATTGCTTGTGCATGGATTTCTAAGGCCATATTAAAGTGGTCAGGCACTTTACTAAAGAAGTTAGCCATAGAGGCTAGAAGTGACATTGAATTGTTTTTAAATCACATACAGGTTTCATGGTGGAAGCCATGAAAGACCTGAGACATCTGAATGTGAGAGCTTCTTCCATGGCTGTCTCGGCACGCAGAGGACTCTGGCTGCACCAATGGTCTGCGGATGCGGAATCCAAGAAGAGTGTGGAGAACCTACCCTCCACAGGTCAGGCTCTGTTTGGGGAAGTGTTAGATGCGTGGATCTCCACGGCAACTGCGGGTAAGTCAACTTTTCTTCCCTCTGCTACACCGCCGACTAGGAAATCATATCGTACGTCTGCAATGCAGTCCTTTCGGACCGCTAAAGTTAAAAAGTTCAAATTCCCCTCCACTTTCTTTAGAGGTGGTTGGTGGAAATCCCGAAAACCTACACCCACAGGTTCCCAGGAACAGAAACCTGGTTCTGCTTCCTCAAAATCCTCGGCATGACGGTGGACCTCCCAGCCTGGAGATCAGGCAGGTGGGAGCAAGACTAAGAAATTTCAGTCATGTCTGGGCGTCCTCATGCCTGGATCCCTGGGTACATGATATTGTTACCAAGGGGTCCAGACTGGAGTTTCAAGAACTCCCACCTCACAGATTCTGTCAGCGAAGCTGGCAAGCCTGATTTGAAGAAAGTGCAATCCTACAGGAAACCATTCAAAAATGTTAAAGGTCAAATGTAATTGTTCCAGTTCCACCTCACCTACAACACAAAGGTTATTATTCAAACCTGTTTGTGGTACCGAAACCGGACGGTTCGGTAAGACTGATATTAAACCTAAAGTCATTGAACCCCTACTTGAGGGAATTCAAATTCAAGATTGAGTCTCTGAGAGCGGTGATCTCGGGTCTGGAGGAGGGGGAATTATTGGTATTCCTTGATGCGTACCTTCATATTCCGATCTGTCTGCCTTACCAGGCTTATCTCAGATTTGCGCTGCTGGACTGTCACTATAAGTTCCAGATGCTGCCGTTTGTCCTCTCCATGGCACCAAGAGTGTTCACCAAGGTAATGGCGGAGATGATGCTACTCCTTCGCAAGCAGGGTGTGAACATAATTACTTACCTGGACGATTTGCTGATAAATGCATCTTCCAGGGAGAAGCTGTTGCAGAGCATTGCTCTCTCAACTACTCCAGGATCATGGTTGGATCCTGAATCTTGCAAAGTCGCATTTGGAGCCGACAAGGAGACTGTCCTTCCTGGGGATGATCCTCGACACGGAAGTACAGGGGGTGTTTCTGCTGGAGGAGAAAGCGTTGATGATACAAACAATGGTCTGGGATGTCCTGAAGCCAGCCCGGGTATCGGTTCATCAGTGCATTCGCCTTCTGGGGAAGATGGTTGCCTCCTACGAGGCTCTACAGTACGGAAGATTTCATGCACAGTCTTTCCAGCTGGATCTCTTGGACAAATGGTTGGGTTCTCATCTACATATGCACCTGAGGATACGTCTGTCGCCAAAAGCAAGGATTTCACTCCTCTGGTGACGACAAATACCTCACCTTCTGGAGGGCCACAGGTTTGGGATTCAGGACTGGATCCTTCTAACCATGGATGCAAGTCTCCGAGGCTGGAGCGCAGTTACTCAAGGGGAACCCTTCCAAGAAAGGTGGTCAAGTCTGGAATCCAGTCTTCCAATAAACATTCTGGAACTAAGAGCCGTATACAACGGTCTTCTCCAAGCGACTCACCTTCTGCGAGATCGACCCACTCAAGTGCAGTCGGACAATGTAACGACAGTGGCCTACATCATCCTCTGGGCGGAGAAGCATGCGTTAGCACGGTCAGCAATTTTCATTCTGGGAGTGGACAACTGGAAAGCGGACTTCCTCAGCAGACAGGATCTCCATCCAGGAGAGTGGGGCCTCCATCCAGAGGTATTCATGCAGGTGACAAATCTTTGGAGGGTTCCTCAAATAGACATGATGGCCTCCCGCCTCAACAAAAAACTTCTGAGATATTGCTCAAGGTCAAGAGACCCACAAGCGGTGGCGGTGGACGCCCTGGTGACTCCGTGGGTGTTCTAGTTGGTGTAAGTGTTTCCTCCACTTCCACTAACTACAAGGATTCTAAAGCTCATAAGGAGAACAAGAGTTCAGGCAATCCTCATTGCTCCGGACTGGCCAAGAAGGACTTGGTACGCGGATCTTCTGGATCTGCTGCTGGAAGAGCCGAGGCCTCTTCCTCTTCGGGAGGACCTGCTGCAGCAGGGACTGTTCGCTTATCAAGACTTACCGCGGCTACGTTTGATGACATGGAGGTTGAATGCCAGATCTTAGGGCATTCCGAACAAGGTTATTCCTACCCTGATACAGGCTAGGAAAGGAGTAACGTCTAAACATTACCATCACCTTTGGGAAAAAATATGTATCTTGGTGTGAGTCCAAGAAGTTTCCTATGGTGGGACGTTTTCTCCTCTTCCTGCAAGCAGGTGTGGATATGGGCCTGCGGTTGGGATTCATAAAGGTCCAGATTTCGTCCCTATCCATTTTCTTCCAGAAACAATTTGCTTCCCTCCCGGAGGTTCAGACTTTTTTTGAAAGAGGTTCTGCACATCCAGCCTCCCTTTTTGCCACCTACGGCGCCCTGGGATCTTAACGTGGTGTTGCAGTTCCTCCAACCGGATTGGTTTAAACCTCTACCGGAGGTTGAGGTCAAGTTTCTCATGTGGAAGGCTGTCACTTTGTTGGCCTTAGCTTCTGCTAGACGTGTGTCGGAAGTTGGGGGTTTTTCTTGTAAGAGCCCCTACTTGATCTTCCATGAAGATAGAGCTGAGCTCCGGACACGTCAGCAGTTCCTTCAGAAGTTTGTGACGGCATTGTGGTGTCAGTTGCTACTGATTCAATTTCATCAAAGTCCTTGGATGTTGTAAGGGCTCTGAAAAGCTATGTGAAGAGGACTGCTCGTCACAGAAAATCCGATTCTCTGTTTGTCCTGTATGATCCCAAGAAACTTGGGTGTCCTGCTTCTAAGCAGACTATTTCTCGCTGTATTAGGTTCACTATTCAGCATGCATATTCTACGGCAGGATTGCCGTGTCTTACATCTGTTCAGACCCACTCTACTCGTAAGGTGGGTTCTTCCTTGGCGGCTGCCCGGGGTGTCTCGGCTTTACAGCTTTGCCGTGCAGCTACTTGGTCTGGGTCGAACACGTTTGCCAAGTTCTACAAGTTCGATACTTTGACCTCTGAGGACTTAAAGTTTGGTCAATCGTTTCTGCAGGAGCCTCCGTGCTCTCCCTCCCGTTCTGGGAGCTTTGGTACATCCCCATGGTACTAATGTGGACCCCAGCATCCTCTAGGACGTCAGAGAAAATAGGATTTTAATTACCTACCGGTAAATCCTTTTATCGTAGTCCGTAGAGGATGCTGGGCGCCTGTCCAGCGCTTAATGATACTGCAGTGGTTACTTAGTTCAGTACTGCTTAGTTCTTGGTTAAGTACTGTTTTGTTGCTTGGTTAAGTAATCTTGTTCAGCCATTGCTGAGTTTTCAAGCTAGTTAGCTTGGTTTGCCTTGTATGTGTGAGCTGGTGTGAATCTCGCCACTATCTGTGAAAAATCCTTCTCTCGAAGTTGTCCGTCTCCTCGGGCACAGTTTCTAGACTGAGTCTGGTAGGAGGGGCATGGAGGGAGGAACCAGCCCACACTCTTGGACTCTTAGAGTGCCAGTGGCTCCTAGTGGACCAGTCTATACCCAATGGTACTAATGTGGACCCCAGCATCCTCTACGGACTACGAAAAAAGGATTTACTGGTAGGTAATTTAAAATCCTATTTTATGTTTTAGTGAGCCTGATATCACAGTCATTGGTTCTCCATGATAACTGGAGCGGATCTGATCCTTGATTTTGTTCTCCTTGGTATCCCCTAGTATTGGAGGTTGTAGTCTAATTCCTGTAACTTCAGTATTTTCATTTTGTTGTTCCAAAAACATTAATATCAGTCCACTGCACAACTATTTTTATTAATTGTCATCACAAAAAAATATTTTATTTGTTAAAGGGATTACATTAATAATTGTATTAATTAAAGGAGGCACATTGTTTTATTTTTAACCATGGTATTTTACTGTAATGGTGGTAAAACTCATTTGTCTCTGATATGGTTTACATCTACTTTATTACTATTTGAGGCATACAGTATGTGTACCCAATTGCCCCCATATAGCCTTTAAAACATTTTTACCAACATACAGTACATTCCATTCAGTTTAATAAAAATATTGATGACAAATAAGCAGCCACATCAATAACACTTATTTTTCTTTCTTTTTTGTTTATCTTTTTTTTAAACAAAATATTTATTAAAGGCCCGTATACACCGGCCGATATATCGCGGGACCGTCGGCCAGTGTGTATGGCTGATACGTCTGTGAACGCCGTCGTTCACAGACGTATCGCGTCGGCCCCGCAGCACAGCCGCCGGCCAATATATCTACCGATATATTGGTGTGTCGCTGGCCGACCGCCCGTACACATGCTGCGGCGGCCGGCGGTGATTGACAGCTGAACTGGGAGGGCGTGTGTACATACCCGCCCAGTTCATGACGTAAGCCCCCGACGGATCGGGCAGTGTGTATGCTCAACACACTGCCCGATCCGTCCATAGATATATCTGCAGATCAATTGATATGCAGATATATCTATTAGTGTGTATCCACCTTAAGACAACCCCCCCCAAAAAAATAATAATATATATTTCTTTAAAATAAAAATACAATTACTCCTCTATATACTGGATTGTATGGCTTTCTTGTGCACATGCGCCATCTTCTCATATTTCACTGGGAAGATGATTCTGTGGCGGAAGAGAGACCCACTGGAAAGATGTGCAACTGAGGGGGAAGGGGGTGTTCGGCCTGCTGCTCTTGTCAATTATGCCCCTGATTTCAACATTCAGTATGTCAACACCAGAATGGCCACATGGCTGAAATGTCGACATTGAACATATCAACATTCATAATGCCTGCATTGCTAATATTGACTGTTACAATGTTGACAGTACATGTCACTGTTAGATTTAGGGTTAAGGTTAGGCTCTGGTTAAGGCGAGGGTTAGGCTGTGGTTAGGGTAGGGTTAAGGTTAGGCTGTGGTTAAGGTTAGGGGTAGGCTGTGGTTGGGGTAGGGTTAAGGTTAGGGGTAGGCTGTGGTTGGGGTACGGATAAGGTTAGGGTTTAGGCTGTGGTTAAGGTTAGGTTTAGGCTGTGGTTAAGGTAGGATTAGAGCTGTAACACTGAAAAAATGCAATGCCGTCATAACGTCCATGTCAGCATTCTGAATGTCGACATTCAGACCATATTGAAATTCTGAGTCCAGATGAGTCACCTGTGGCCCCTTCTCTGCTGGCTCATCCTCCTTTGCCGGCCTTTGCTCCTGCTATTCTTGGGCTTGATGGTTTCATGTGAATCACACAAACATTTGAGTCACAAGTGGTGACACTAGAGTTGATGTCACCTAGTACAGTAAAGGCTGAAAAGGGAGGTTGGCCTCATGGTGAAAGGGCATTGTCTCTGGCACATCCCTATTTTCATTGCTCTGGGGGTATGCCCAGCACTCCCTTAAATGCTGTCAGAGACTCTCTCAACACTGCTGGTTCCTTCTTAGTCAGCTGTGAGGTCCACACCCCCTGCACCGCCATCATGATGCCTCTGCAAGTAATTAGTTTTGTATATGTACTATTAGCAATACAGCTGTAATACTAAATGGTGTTCAAACATACACATTGCAGAGTTACATGACATCAAGCTATGAAATACTGATTGCAGTCACTCCACACATGGCCAATGTCAGTGTCAGTGATTTGTAAAGTGCCTGACATTACACGTTGCTCAGTAACACAAGGGCTGGCACACACTGTAATTGTTAGGGTCTCCTGCCCTGTGCTGCCACGTCGTCATGGCAACCGGGAGACAAGTGCTAGCGGAGTAACCTGAGCGCAGCTGATACTCCGGTTCGGGTCTTTTGCTGTGCAGTGGTTATAGGCTCTGTGCATGGCAGGGGATCCGGTGCTGGTTTTTGTGCTCACAGTCTGTGAGGTCTGAGTGGGGCGTGGACAGCACCTGCTTTATAAGGCCTCTTCTCAGGGTAAGCAGATGCTGCTGAATCTTTGTTGGTTAGTCAGTTTCTGAAAGCTAGCCAGTACTGTGTAGCTTTGTATTTGTTTGTTGCTTACTGCAAATAGGCCTGGGGATTTGGTATTACACTCTGCCAATCCAGACCTAGCAGTAAGACTGGAGTCAGTCGTTTAGCTTGCTGGGGTTCTGTTACTACTCTGTGAACTTAGCAAGTTTGCGGCTGTATTCTAAGACTTGCCTGTCTAATCCTGTCTCACTGTGCTAGGTGTCAGGGGTCAGTTTAGTGGCAGTAAGCTGAACCTGTGCACTGCAAGTGAGAATTAGGATTGTGGAGACTCTCCTTGTGTCTATCATTCCATCTCTGACCAAGGAGTTTACTGCCACACCCGTTGGTAACCCTTTAGGGTTTTGCTGTTGCCCTTAGCAACAGCATTTCGGGTTCTCTACGTATTAAAACACAACATCTTGCTTTTCCCATCTGAGCAGTTCTAATACAAGGGAGATACCCAGTTCCTTAGCCTTTGGGCTTCTCTGTTCACTTTGTGTGTATTTTGTTACCCTATCACCTTCTGTGTACGTTATGTCATTTTCCCCAGTCTGTCTGTGAGTCCATTTGTTTTGCATAACAGTCCTGACACCAGTACTTTCCTGCAGGCACTGGTGTGCATAACATATTCAGCAGCCCAATACTCCTGTTGAAATTTTGTGGGAATATGGAGCATACCCCTCAAAATACGTTGCAACAGGTGGTCGATCAGGTGCAGGTCCTGACTCGACAATTTAATGATTTGTCCATTAAAAGGCACACCTCCCAGGCTGCTGGCGGAGCTCCCGCAGCAGCAGCACCTGCAGGGGTTAATGAGCCGAAAGTAAATCTCCCGGATCGTTTTTCTGGAGATCGCTCGCAGTTCTTTTGTTTCAAGGAGAGCTGCAAGCTATACTTCCGGCTTAGGCCTCAGTCTTCTGGGTCGGAGATTCAGCGGGTGGGCATAGTGATTTCCTTGCTACAAGGAGACCCACAGGTCTGGGCATATGGGTTGCAGCCTGACTGTCCGTCGCTTAAAAGTGTTGATGCTTTTTTTACGGCACTGGGCATGTTGTATGATGACCCTGACAAGACGGCCTCAGCCGAGGCTCAGATTTCGATCCTTAAGCAAGGGCGAAGGCCAGTTGAGGTTTACTGTACGGAGTTTCGGAGGTTGGCCCATGATACCCAGTGGAATGACCCAGCCCTGAGACACCAGTACCGAAGAGGTCTTTCTAACCAGATAAAGGACCAACTGGTACAATATCCCTTGCCTGATAGCTTGGATCAGCTCATGCAGTTATCCATCCGGGTGGATAGACGGCTGAGAGAGCGTAGGCTTGAAAGGGAGACTGAGATTTCCTTCCTTCCCAAGGGAACCTCAGACTCTGAGGAATTTTCCGAGGAGCCTATGCAGATTGGGGCTACCCGCCTCTCCTCGCGTGAGAAGACGCGGAGGAGACAGCAGGGGTTGTGTTTGTACTGTGGGAATAAAGGTCATGTGGTAGTATCATGCCCAGAAAAGCCGGAAAACTTCAGGGCCTGAGGGTGATGGGAAATATCCTGTCAGGCCAGAAGTCAGAATTTCCCAAGAAGACTTTTATCATTCCGGTGACCTTGAAGATCCTCGGTCAAACTGTCAAGACTGAGGCCTTTGTGGACAGTGGGGCCGACGGGGTTTTTATGGACCGCCAATTCGCCCTGAAACACTCTGTTCCCTTAGTACCCTTGGCATCGGAAATTGAGATTTGTGGGTTAAACGGGGAACCATTATCCCAAGGTAAAATTACCTCTTGCACTAGCCAGATTTCTTTGTTTATTGGAGCCACACACTCTGAAAAATTGTCCTTTTATGTGACTGTCTGTACTTTTGCCCCATTGGTGTTGGGGTTACCCTGGTTAAGGGCCCACAATCCTCAATTTGACTGGGTCTCTGGGGAGATTCTTAGTTGGGGTACTGATTGTTTCAGGAGTTGCTTGAGCCTTCCAGTCAGGCTCTCGCAGCTAAGTTTGCCAGGATTGCCAGGGTGTTATGCAGATTTTGCATAAGTAATTGGTTAAGTAATCTTGTTCAGCCATTGCTGAGTTTTCAAGCTAGTTAGCTTGGTTTGCCTTGTATGTGTGAGCTGGTGTGAATCTCGCCACTATCTGTGAAAAATCCTTCTCTCGAAGTTGTCCGTCTCCTCGGGCACAGTTTCTAGACTGAGTCTGGTAGGAGGGGCATGGAGGGAGGAACCAGCCCACACTCTTGGACTCTTAGAGTGCCAGTGGCTCCTAGTGGACCAGTCTATACCCAATGGTACTAATGTGGACCCCAGCATCCTCTACGGACTACGAAAAAAGGATTTACTGGTAGGTAATTTAAAATCCTATTTTATGTTTTAGTGAGCCTGATATCACAGTCATTGGTTCTCCATGATAACTGGAGCGGATCTGATCCTTGATTTTGTTCTCCTTGGTATCCCCTAGTATTGGAGGTTGTAGTCTAATTCCTGTAACTTCAGTATTTTCATTTTGTTGTTCCAAAAACATTAATATCAGTCCACTGCACAACTATTTTTATTAATTGTCATCACAAAAAAATATTTTATTTGTTAAAGGGATTACATTAATAATTGTATTAATTAAAGGAGGCACATTGTTTTATTTTTAACCATGGTATTTTACTGTAATGGTGGTAAAACTCATTTGTCTCTGATATGGTTTACATCTACTTTATTACTATTTGAGGCATACAGTATGTGTACCCAATTGCCCCCATATAGCCTTTAAAACATTTTTACCAACATACAGTACATTCCATTCAGTTTAATAAAAATATTGATGACAAATAAGCAGCCACATCAATAACACTTATTTTTCTTTCTTTTTTGTTTATCTTTTTTTTAAACAAAATATTTATTAAAGGCCCGTATACACCGGCCGATATATCGCGGGACCGTCGGCCAGTGTGTATGGCTGATACGTCTGTGAACGCCGTCGTTCACAGACGTATCGCGTCGGCCCCGCAGCACAGCCGCCGGCCAATATATCTACCGATATATTGGTGTGTCGCTGGCCGACCGCCCGTACACATGCTGCGGCGGCCGGCGGTGATTGACAGCTGAACTGGGAGGGCGTGTGTACATACCCGCCCAGTTCATGACGTAAGCCCCCGACGGATCGGGCAGTGTGTATGCTCAACACACTGCCCGATCCGTCCATAGATATATCTGCAGATCAATTGATATGCAGATATATCTATTAGTGTGTATCCACCTTAAGACAACCCCCCCCAAAAAAATAATAATATATATTTCTTTAAAATAAAAATACAATTACTCCTCTATATACTGGATTGTATGGCTTTCTTGTGCACATGCGCCATCTTCTCATATTTCACTGGGAAGATGATTCTGTGGCGGAAGAGAGACCCACTGGAAAGATGTGCAACTGAGGGGGAAGGGGGTGTTCGGCCTGCTGCTCTTGTCAATTATGCCCCTGATTTCAACATTCAGTATGTCAACACCAGAATGGCCACATGGCTGAAATGTCGACATTGAACATATCAACATTCATAATGCCTGCATTGCTAATATTGACTGTTACAATGTTGACAGTACATGTCACTGTTAGATTTAGGGTTAAGGTTAGGCTCTGGTTAAGGCGAGGGTTAGGCTGTGGTTAGGGTAGGGTTAAGGTTAGGCTGTGGTTAAGGTTAGGGGTAGGCTGTGGTTGGGGTAGGGTTAAGGTTAGGGGTAGGCTGTGGTTGGGGTACGGATAAGGTTAGGGTTTAGGCTGTGGTTAGGGTTAGGCTGTGGTTAAGGTTAGGTTTAGGCTGTGGTTAAGGTAGGATTAGAGCTGTAACACTGAAAAAATGCAATGCCGTCATAACGTCCATGTCAGCATTCTGAATGTCGACATTCAGACCATATTGAAATTCTGAGTCCAGATGAGTCACCTGTGGCCCCTTCTCTGCTGGCTCATCCTCCTTTGCCGGCCTTTGCTCCTGCTATTCTTGGGCTTGATGGTTTCATGTGAATCACACAAACATTTGAGTCACAAGTGGTGACACTAGAGTTGATGTCACCTAGTACAGTAAAGGCTGAAAAGGGAGGTTGGCCTCATGGTGAAAGGGCATTGTCTCTGGCACATCCCTATTTTCATTGCTCTGGGGGTATGCCCAGCACTCCCTTAAATGCTGTCAGAGACTCTCTCAACACTGCTGGTTCCTTCTTAGTCAGCTGTGAGGTCCACACCCCCTGCACCGCCATCATGATGCCTCTGCAAGTAATTAGTTTTGTATATGTACTATTAGCAATACAGCTGTAATACTAAATGGTGTTCAAACATACACATTGCAGAGTTACATGACATCAAGCTATGAAATACTGATTGCAGTCACTCCACACATGGCCAATGTCAGTGTCAGTGATTTGTAAAGTGCCTGACATTACACGTTGCTCAGTAACACAAGGGCTGGCACACACTGTAATTGTTAGGGTCTCCTGCCCTGTGCTGCCACGTCGTCATGGCAACCGGGAGACAAGTGCTAGCGGAGTAACCTGAGCGCAGCTGATACTCCGGTTCGGGTCTTTTGCTGTGCAGTGGTTATAGGCTCTGTGCATGGCAGGGGATCCGGTGCTGGTTTTTGTGCTCACAGTCTGTGAGGTCTGAGTGGGGCGTGGACAGCACCTGCTTTATAAGGCCTCTTCTCAGGGTAAGCAGATGCTGCTGAATCTTTGTTGGTTAGTCAGTTTCTGAAAGCTAGCCAGTACTGTGTAGCTTTGTATTTGTTTGTTGCTTACTGCAAATAGGCCTGGGGATTTGGTATTACACTCTGCCAATCCAGACCTAGCAGTAAGACTGGAGTCAGTCGTTTAGCTTGCTGGGGTTCTGTTACTACTCTGTGAACTTAGCAAGTTTGCGGCTGTATTCTAAGACTTGCCTGTCTAATCCTGTCTCACTGTGCTAGGTGTCAGGGGTCAGTTTAGTGGCAGTAAGCTGAACCTGTGCACTGCAAGTGAGAATTAGGATTGTGGAGACTCTCCTTGTGTCTATCATTCCATCTCTGACCAAGGAGTTTACTGCCACACCCGTTGGTAACCCTTTAGGGTTTTGCTGTTGCCCTTAGCAACAGCATTTCGGGTTCTCTACGTATTAAAACACAACATCTTGCTTTTCCCATCTGAGCAGTTCTAATACAAGGGAGATACCCAGTTCCTTAGCCTTTGGGCTTCTCTGTTCACTTTGTGTGTATTTTGTTACCCTATCACCTTCTGTGTACGTTATGTCATTTTCCCCAGTCTGTCTGTGAGTCCATTTGTTTTGCATAACAGTCCTGACACCAGTACTTTCCTGCAGGCACTGGTGTGCATAACATATTCAGCAGCCCAATACTCCTGTTGAAATTTTGTGGGAATATGGAGCATACCCCTCAAAATACGTTGCAACAGGTGGTCGATCAGGTGCAGGTCCTGACTCGACAATTTAATGATTTGTCCATTAAAAGGCACACCTCCCAGGCTGCTGGCGGAGCTCCCGCAGCAGCAGCACCTGCAGGGGTTAATGAGCCGAAAGTAAATCTCCCGGATCGTTTTTCTGGAGATCGCTCGCAGTTCTTTTGTTTCAAGGAGAGCTGCAAGCTATACTTCCGGCTTAGGCCTCAGTCTTCTGGGTCGGAGATTCAGCGGGTGGGCATAGTGATTTCCTTGCTACAAGGAGACCCACAGGTCTGGGCATATGGGTTGCAGCCTGACTGTCCGTCGCTTAAAAGTGTTGATGCTTTTTTTACGGCACTGGGCATGTTGTATGATGACCCTGACAAGACGGCCTCAGCCGAGGCTCAGATTTCGATCCTTAAGCAAGGGCGAAGGCCAGTTGAGGTTTACTGTACGGAGTTTCGGAGGTTGGCCCATGATACCCAGTGGAATGACCCAGCCCTGAGACACCAGTACCGAAGAGGTCTTTCTAACCAGATAAAGGACCAACTGGTACAATATCCCTTGCCTGATAGCTTGGATCAGCTCATGCAGTTATCCATCCGGGTGGATAGACGGCTGAGAGAGCGTAGGCTTGAAAGGGAGACTGAGATTTCCTTCCTTCCCAAGGGAACCTCAGACTCTGAGGAATTTTCCGAGGAGCCTATGCAGATTGGGGCTACCCGCCTCTCCTCGCGTGAGAAGACGCGGAGGAGACAGCAGGGGTTGTGTTTGTACTGTGGGAATAAAGGTCATGTGGTAGTATCATGCCCAGAAAAGCCGGAAAACTTCAGGGCCTGAGGGTGATGGGAAATATCCTGTCAGGCCAGAAGTCAGAATTTCCCAAGAAGACTTTTATCATTCCGGTGACCTTGAAGATCCTCGGTCAAACTGTCAAGACTGAGGCCTTTGTGGACAGTGGGGCCGACGGGGTTTTTATGGACCGCCAATTCGCCCTGAAACACTCTGTTCCCTTAGTACCCTTGGCATCGGAAATTGAGATTTGTGGGTTAAACGGGGAACCATTATCCCAAGGTAAAATTACCTCTTGCACTAGCCAGATTTCTTTGTTTATTGGAGCCACACACTCTGAAAAATTGTCCTTTTATGTGACTGTCTGTACTTTTGCCCCATTGGTGTTGGGGTTACCCTGGTTAAGGGCCCACAATCCTCAATTTGACTGGGTCTCTGGGGAGATTCTTAGTTGGGGTACTGATTGTTTCAGGAGTTGCTTGAGCCTTCCAGTCAGGCTCTCGCAGCTAAGTTTGCCAGGATTGCCAGGGTGTTATGCAGATTTTGCAGACGTGTTCTCCAAAAAAGTTGCAGAGGTACTACCTCCCCATCGCCCCTATGACTGTGCCATTGATTTGTTGCCAAATGCTAAGCTTCCCAAGAGCAGGTTGTACTCCCTGTCACGTCCTGAGACTCAGGCTATGGCAGAGTACATTCAGGAGAACTTGGCTAAGGGATTTATCAGACCTTCACAGTCTCCAGTTGGGTCGGGGTTCTTCTTCGTGGGTAAAAAGGACGGTTCGTTGCGACCCTGCATCGACTTCAGGGAATTGAACCGTATCACGATTAAAAACTCATACCCACTGCCTCTCATTTCGGTCTTGTTTGACCTGCTTCGTACTGCCACCATTTTTTCTAAGATTGACTTACGCGGTGCGTACAATCTAATCCGAATAAGAGAGGGGGATGAATGGAAGACTGCCTTTAATACCCACTCAGGGCATTATGAATATTTGGTGATGCCTTTTGGGCTCTGTAATGCCCCGGCAGTCTTCCAGGATTTCATGAATGATGTGCTCAGGGAATATTTGGATAGATTCTTAGTTGTATACTTAGATGACATCCTAATCTTCTCCCATTCCCTGGAGGAACATCGGAAGCATGTACGCTTAGTCCTCCAGAAACTCAGAGACCACCGGCTTGGGGCGAAGCTGGAGAAGTGCGAATTTGAAGTTCAGCAAATCGCATTTCTAGGATATATTATCTCCCCAGAAGGTTTCCAAATGGAGGGTTCCAAGGTACAGGCAGTCCTGGATTGGGTGCAGCCCACTAGTTTGAAGGCGCTTCAGCGTTTCCTGGGCTTTGCGAATTTTTATAGACGATTTATCGCTGGATTTTCGTCTATAGTGGCGCCCTTGGTGGCACTCACTAAGAAAGGGGCGGATGTTGCTCACTGGTCTTGTGAGGCTAAAGCGGCTTTTGCCCGTCTCAAAAGGGCATTTGTTTCGGCCAAGGTGCTGCGACACCCAGATCCAGAGCGTCCTTTTGTGGTGGAGGTGGATGCCTCTGAGATGGGTATTGGGGCAGTGCTTTCTCAGATGGGAGTGTCTGATAATCGCCTTCATCCCTGTGCTTACTTTTCCCGTAAATTTTCGCCTGCCGAGATGAATTATGACGTGGGTAACCGGGAATTGTTGGCTATTAAGGATGCACTCGAGGAGTGGAGACACTGGCTTGAGGGGGCTAAGTTTGTGGTCTCAATTCTCACTGACCATAAGAATCTGGCATATTTAGAGTCAGCGAAGCGTCTCAATGCCAGGCAGGCACGATGGGCTTTGTTTTTTGCTCGCTTTAATTTTTTGATAACATATCGCCCTGGGTCAAAAAACATCAAGGCTGATGCGCTCTCGCGGAGTTTTGCTCCAATCCAGGAGACCACCGAGGAGCCGTTGCCCATTGTTTCCCCATCATGTATTAAAGTGGGCATTACCCAGGACCTCTTATCATTAGTCCTTAGAGCACAGGAGCAGGCTCCTCCAGACCTTCCGGTAGGTCTTTTGTTTGTGCCTCCTAGGTTAAGACAGCGAGTGTTCCTGGAATTCCATGCCAAGAAGTCTGCAGGTCATCCGGGTATTGCCAGAACTCGGGAGTTGCTATCTAGGGCGGTGTGGTGGCCCTCGGTGGCTAAGGATGTGGATCAGTGGGTTCGGGCATGTGACATCTGTGCCCGAAATAAGACTCCTAGAGGGGTTCCTGTTGGCCCATTACATCCACTCTATCCCATCTAAGCCATGGACCCACATTTCAATGGATTTTGTGGTGGACTTGCCCAAATCCTCGGGGATGACAGCCATCTGGGTTGTCGTTGACAGGTTTTCGAAGATGGCGCACTTCGTTCCACTGGTTGGGCTGCCATCGGCCAGACGCCTGTCTGAATTATTTATGCTGCATGTTGTGCGTCTCCACGGGTTGCCACTTGATGTGGTCTCTGACCGCGGATCCCAGTTTGTGGCCAAATTCTGGAGGGCATTTTGTTCTGATCTCCAGATTTCTGTCAGCTTGTCGTCGGGCTACCATCCGCAGTCTAATGGGCAGACTGAAAGGGTGAACCAGTCCTTGGAGCAGTTCCTCAGGTGTTATGTCTCCAAGTGTCAGACTGACTGGGTTGCTCATCTGTCCATGGCGGAGTTTGCCTATAACAACGCGGCTCACTCTGCTACAGGGATCTCTCCCTTCCTTTGTGTGTATGGGCATCATCCTAAGGCCAATTCTTTTGACCCCCTGGACTCCACGCCTGGTGGTTCCTCTGTGGTTTCGGTCCTTAGAGGTATTTGGCGGAAAGTGAAGAAAGCCCTTGTGTCTGTGTCATTAGTGACCAAAAGGGTTTTTGATAAGCGGAAAAGACCCTGCAGCTTCAAATTAGGAGACTTCGTCTGGTTGTCTACCAAGAATTTGAAGTTGAGACAGCCATCTCATAAGTTAGGCCCCCGGTTCATCGGCCCTTATAAGATCACCAGGGTTATCAATCCGGTGGCATTTCAGTTAGATCTGCCCCGTTCTTTGGGTATCAATAAAACATTTCATTGTTCCCTTTTAAAACGGGCGATTAGTAATCCTTCTTCCAGTGGAAGACCTTCCCCTCTTCTGATACGTGGCCAGAGGGAGTTTGTTGTTGAAAGGATTCTTGACTCCAAGTGGTTCGGGGTCGGCTGTCATTTTTGGTGCACTGGAAGGGGTATGGCCCGGAGGAGCGGTCGTGGGTGCGCAGTTGTGATCTTCATGCCCCCAGACTGATACGCTCTTTCTTCTCGCAGTTCCCCGATAAACCCGGTGGTAGGGGTTCTTTGACCCCTCGTCAGAGGGGGGGTACTGTTAGGGTCTCCTGCCCTGTGCTGCCACGTCGTCATGGCAACCGGGAGACAAGTGCTAGCGGAGTAACCTGAGCGCAGCTGATACTCCGGTTCGGGTCTTTTGCTGTGCAGTGGTTATAGGCTCTGTGCATGGCAGGGGATCCGGTGCTGGTTTTTGTGCTCACAGTCTGTGAGGTCTGAGTGGGGCGTGGACAGCACCTGCTTTATAAGGCCTCTTCTCAGGGTAAGCAGATGCTGCTGAATCTTTGTTGGTTAGTCAGTTTCTGAAAGTTAGCCAGTACTGTGTAGCTTTGTATTTGTTTGTTGCTTACTGCAAATAGGCCTGGGGATTTGGTATTACACTCTGCCAATCCAGACCTAGCAGTAAGACTGGAGTCAGTCGTTTAGCTTGCTGGGGTTCTGTTACTACTCTGTGAACTTAGCAAGTTTGCGGCTGTATTCTAAGACTTGCCTGTCTAATCCTGTCTCACTGTGCTAGGTGTCAGGGGTCAGTTTAGTGGCAGTAGGCTGAACCTGTGCACTGCAAGTGAGAATTAGGATTGTGGAGACTCTCCTTGTGTCTATCATTCCATCTCTGACCAAGGAGTTTACTGCCACACCCGTTGGTAACCCTTTAGGGTTTTGCTGTTGCCCTTAGCAACAGCATTTCGGGTTCTCTACGTATTAAAACACAACATCTTGCTTTTCCCATCTGAGCAGTTCTAATACAAGGGAGATACCCAGTTCCTTAGCCTCTGGGCTTCTCTGTTCACTTTGTGTGTATTTTGTTACCCTATCACCTTCTGTGTACGTTATGTCATTTTCCCCAGTCTGTCTGTGAGTCCATTTGTTTTGCATAACAGTTCAAACACCAGTACATTCCTGCAGGCACTGGAGTGCATAACAGTCCTGACACCAGTACTTTCCTGCAGGCACTGGTGTGCATAACAGTAATTTACTGACGTGGACACTGTCTTACAGTTCTGTGAAGGATTATATTTTTTAAATCATGTTGCCGTAACTAAAACATAGGATCTGTTTGCTCTGTGGCTTTTTACTGTAAAAAGCCAATAGTATTCTAACACCTAATGCGTTCATATTGTTGACTAAGCCAACCAGCATTGTTAAGTTTGCCAATTACTTTGAAAAACAAATGATAATACAGGTTGAGTATCCCATATCCAAATATTCCGAAATACGGAATATTCCGAAATACAGACTTTTTTGAGTGAGAGTGAGATAGTGAAACCTTTGTTTTCTGATGCCTCAATGTACACAAACTTTGTTTAATACACAAAGTTATTACAAATATTGTATTAAATGACCTTTAGGCTGTGTGTATAAGGTTTATATGAAACATAAATGAATTGTGTGAATGTACACGCACTTTGTTTAATGTACAAAGTTATAAAAAATATTGGCTAAAATGACCTTCAGGCTGTGTGTATAAGGTGTATATGTAACATAAATGCATTCTGTGCTTAGATTTAGGTCCCATCACCATGATATCTCATTATGGTATGCAATTATTCCAAAATACGGATAAATCCGATATCCAAAATACCTCTGGTCCCAATCATTTTGGATAAGGGATACTCAACCTGTAATAATTTTATTTATATAGCGCTCTAGCTCCAATCGATCTCAAGGCTCTTAACAGATAGTAAGAACATGATACAGAGGTTTAGATTTTGAAAATAGTACAGAAACTGTGAACACAAGAAGGAGGTTTAGATTTGCATGAAATACAGGGACCATGGAGATACAGGGCGTGGCAGCCATTTTGAGTCATCCTACCCAAGAAAGATCCAGGTGAGGCAGCCATTATAGGCGCACTACATATGATCACACTGCCCAGAATTGGCAATGCCTGCAATTGAAGATACACAATGGGAGAGATCAAAATACTAGGGGAGATCCTTACAAGTTCATCAGAACTATGCATTTTAATTCTACACAGAAAGGCAGCCATATTGGACACACTACATTGGTTACACTGAGTGAATAGGAAATACATGAAAATAAGACATACAAGGATAAAATGAACAGCCACTAGTTAGCACCAACTGCCTAAATATTTTTAAAGGGGTGTTTATCCTACTCTTGCAAGTACCTGGTGTGGCAGGCATCTAGGGTGCACTACATAGGTTACAGTGGAAAGAATGAGCAATTCATAGAAGTGTAGTATGCAGTGGAAATTACGGAGAAAGGAAAAGAACAATTTAAGTGAAGTCCACGATGCAGCAGTAAGGAGAGTCAGTATAATGATGCATATTAGCACAAAACAGAAGGAGGAAAGTTGGGATGTTAATAAATTGTGAGAGCTACAACTGCCCACAGTGTTTCTGGAGTCAGGGGCTTGCCTGTGGAAAAAGTTTGACAAGGTGGGGAGTATCCTGGCTGGTAGGCCCTATTCAGTTAGGCTGAATAAGATCCATAGGCTTCGTTGGAAGGCTGGTATTCAAGGCCAGGCTAAAGGAGTCCCTGTTTATAGAAGAAACCAAACCTCCCTGGCTGGTGGCTATGGAGGCCACAGATGTATCTCCTGATACCTGTGGCTATGAAGTTGATGCTGGTCAGGTTCCATTGCCTGTGGGATCTGAGCCAGGACCGACAGTAAGCTTGGGGCCTCTTCCGAGAGAAGGCATGCCACAGCATCATCTTGCTACTGACCACCACATGGGCGAGGCGGCCACGGAACAAAGAGGACCATGTCGAAACATTAGCACTGCCTAGACTGGTAGGTGGATGAGCAAGCAGCTGGCCAGGTGACTCTAGATCTTGAGAGGTCAGGATATGGGAAAAGGTGGGTCCCACAATAGAGAGCTTTCCAGGTGCGATTGCTCAGTCCAAGAGCCAGTAAAATTATATGCATATTTACATCTCAATATTCTGCTGAAGGTCGATCTTATCACGCTCCAGTTGGACAGTTATATGACTGGAGCTAAGCTTCCAGCATATGCACCACTTCACAATATGATATGCTTTGTTCTTTTGTACATTGTTTAAGGTATGGCAAAACTATACCCAGCTCTCAATAGTTTTAGTGAGGAACAAAAAATTCATATACTGTATGTAAAGTTAGCTGCTTGCAATGAATAAAGCTTCTAAACATTCACAACACTAATCCACTGTCCGATAACAAGTTAATTTGGACTAAATATATATAAAAACACAAGCGTTACGGCAGCATTCAGAAAAAAATAAAGGCAACAAGCAGGTATGATCAATGTTTCGAAGTCATTTACTTCGTCATCAGGATAATATTGATATTACAAAACATACCTTATATATCCCACCACGTGTGCAGTCCCGGTCAGCGGTCCCCAGCTTGTCAGCGCCCACTGATGACGCTCCCACATCTCGCTGCGTCACCATAACAACAGCTATAAACAACAAACCAACATTAAGACGGAGTCTCACAGAGACCAAAAACCTGAGTAACACATGTAAATAATCTTTACACTCTCTACAACAGAAGATTATGTAACAATGCACAATCGTTTGCTGCAATAACATAAACCCTCACGTTATATCATTATACACAGAAATCACTATTATCATAAATTTACAAAAATTTCAGTATTAATTAGAAAATCTTTATACTCAATATCATGTTGCCAAAGAGAGATCATAAACAATGGATCATAAAAGACTAGATCAGAAAAAAAAGGAAGACCAAATGTTTCATTGGTATCCGGTATCTAGGTCGACAACACTTAGGTTGACAATGTCTAGGTCGACAGTAAGTAGGTTGACATGTTCTAGGTCGACATGAGTTTTTCACTTTTTTTTCATTTTTGAACTTTTTCATACTTTACGATCCATGTGGAGTACAATTGGGAATGGTAACCTGTGCCAAGCGCAGCGGTAGCGGAGCGAGGCACCTTGCCCGAAGCATGGTGAGCAAAGCGAGCCATGCGAGTGGACACGGTGCACTGATTGGGGTTCCCGGTCACTGTATGGAGAGAGCGACACCAAAAAAAGTGAAAAAACTCATGTCAACCCTCTGTCATGTCGACCTAGTGTCCCTGTTGACCTAGAAACCATGTCGACCTACTTGCTGTTGGCCAATAGTGGTTGAGTGTGGTCGACCCTACATACCACACCCAATCCATTAAGTCCCTTGGGGACTAATGTTTCTAACTCATGAATCCATTTGGATTCTTTCTGGAGAAGTCGAAGAGAATAATCATCACCTCTAATTCTAAAGGGCTCATGATCGATAATCATGTAGCACAAAGCTGCCAGACTATGTCTGGCTTGTACGAAGTGTTGGGAGACCAACTGATCGCTCTTACTAGCCAATGCTGCCTTAATTGACGATTTGTGGTTAGCCATCCGTTCACTTAGAGTATGGTCACTCTTGACCATATAGTTAAGTCCACATGGACAGGTTATCATATAAATTATATATTTTGTAGTACACATGACCCTGTGCTGGATCACATATTTCTTCCCACTATGTAGATGACAAAAATATTTCCCCACCGTGAGGCCTCTGCATGTGGAACAATTGATACACCTGTAATAACCTTTTTTTCAAGGAAAGAAAACTCTCTTGTTCACTGTATCTAGACTGGATCTCTGTGATGTCCATATGCATCACTCAGTCCCTTCCCACGTGTAAAACATGGCATAATAGTGGTCTCACCCAAATTCAAAGCCCTGTCTGTTGTTACTTCTTAGCAGCCCCCACAATTCCACCACTTG
Source organism: Pseudophryne corroboree (assembly GCF_028390025.1). NCBI lineage: Eukaryota > Metazoa > Chordata > Amphibia > Anura > Myobatrachidae > Pseudophryne > Pseudophryne corroboree. The sequence continues at coordinate 445,913,182 of NC_086444.1, read as the reverse complement.
TTGTATTGTAATGATTAACCCAGGGGAGATGCTCATTAAGCTGCTTCTTAGCTTTGGGTGTCAACAGTTGTTCTCTATTTGTCATGAGTGCTCTTTCTTTAGCTCTCTGTAACTAATCCCTACTGTAACCTCGTTCTAAAAATTGTTCTTTCATCTGGTCAATACACATTCTAGCCTTTTCACTACAGCTACATATCCGAACAGCTTGCAAGAACTGTGAGTATGGTAAGCTGTATTTTAAATTCCGAGGATGAAAACTATGCATGTAACACTGTGTTCCTATCAGTTGGTTTACTATATAATTCAGTAGTGATGGTATTACCAACTAAATTCACCTGCACATCTAGATAATTGACCGAACTATCACTAATGTTGTATGTGAATTTTACAGGATGTCCAGACTCATTATGGTCATCCATGAGCCTTACAAACAACTCCTTAGGCCCAGACCATGCAAAAAATAAGTCAATATATCTAGTGTACATGTTGATATTCTCTAGAAACACACTATTTTCAAAAAAGATTTCCTGTTCAGTCATAAACAGGGATTTGTGTATGATGGGGTCACATTGGACCCCATCGCACACCCAGATGTTTGATGGTAGAATCTACAATCGAAAAAAAGAAGTTACAAGTCAGAATTATTTCTAGCAAATCGATAGAAAAATCTGCATCTGGTCCTAAGTACAGAGGATTATTGGTAACTAGTTTACAGACAGCAACCAATCCTGCTGGATTAGATATCACAGTGTACAGATTGGTCATGTCGACACTACATAACATACTCCCACTAGACAAGGGACCCAGATCTTGCAATTTCTTAAGAAACATCATGGTATCAAGTAAATATCATGCGTGACCCACTATACACGGTTGCAAAATTGCATCCAGGTAGGTAAACAATTTTTGATACAGGCTATTGCGGGCGGCAATAATTGGTTGCCCGGGTGGGCAAACCAAAGTTTTATGGATTTTCGGTAGTGAATAGAATATAGGCACTACAGGATCTTCCGTTATGAGAGCCAAGAGCGGTTCTAGGCACGGGCAAGCAGGACAGGCGCCCGGGTGCTGTGGCCCGCAGACACGGCCGCAGACACCCCGCAGGTGCCCGACCCCGCTCCCCACTCCCCATCTGCAGCAGGCGACATGGGCTGTGTGGGCGCTTGCTGCAGCCTGCGCCACTGTCAGATGCTAGAGGTCATAGTTTAACTCTAGTGTCTGTGCAGCATTGCTATTGGAAAGACGTCATGACGTCTTCCCCATAGAGAGGAGCGGGCGGCCAGAGACGAAGAGCAGCGCAGCATCGGTCAGGAAGCAGGAGCGGGGCTGGTGAGTATTGTGTTTTTTGCAGTGCTACTGGGGGCACAGCTACAGGGGGCATAACTGTGACCACGCCCCTTCCCTATGAATCCACGCCCCTATTTCTGGACGTGTGCCTTTGGCGTGCACCAAGTCTGTTTTACCTGTCGGGGAAGGGGGCGCCAAAGGAAACTTTCGCCCTGGGTGCCACAAGGTCTAGAACTGGCCCTGATGAAAGCCTGCATCAAATCGCCAGAAATAATGCCTACCTTAACAGCCTGCTTCAGTTTGCCATACAACATTTTGCCAAACATCTCAGTAGGGTCATTTTGTAATAAACGATAAACATTAGGATCACTCAATTGTCTCAACAACTCGACCTTATAGTCACCGATATTCTGTATCATGATACAGAAGCTTATCTGCAGGGCGTATCGTGATATCAGAATATCGTGACAGATCCCGCAGGGCATCAAACTCCTCTTTAGACAAGTTAAAGAGACAATCTCCTGTGTCACCTCATAATCAAGCATCCGTCCATAGGTCTTAATGGTTGCATTATTAGAAATAGGATCAAACTGTGATCATCTCTATAATTTAGCAAACTGTTTAGGTGTGCCCTTATCCTTCTGCACCCCAATTTTGTTTTTTTAGATCCACGAAAGTATTCATGAAATTTCAATTGCCGATGAAGTTTATATTTTTCCACTTCCCACTATGATTATTAAACCGGACAGTTGGTACAAAGGAGAGTCCCTTTCTCAGGACCTGTTTCTCCATATCCATAAGTAGATGGGATGAAAGATTGAAAATCATCTCCTGCGCTGGTGCGGGGGTCTACCCACCCTTCCACGTCGGCGTCCTCTTCCTCTGTCCACCGCTCCTAGTCCATCGCCTCGGGCATTTCCGCCATGTCTGGTATGCACCCCTAAAGGGGAATTTGATGTCAATTGTATTTCAGATGTCCTATCTGAATCACTTGTACCCTTGTCACCAGAAAAATCCGATTGCCATAATTGTCGGAAATTACGCTGTCTCTGCAGCCATACCCAGTCACCACAGGGTCCACTATCCCATTGGTAGACCCTATTGGTCTCATAGTCATTATTGACTTTTGACAGTTTTTTTTTAAATTGAATAAGGTCTCTTTTATAGTTAAAGATCTGTCCCTCTAACTTAGTGAGCCAGTTAGTCGATGTATCCCTTGGAGTGTACTCATGCTTCATCTCAAATGTAGCTATTTTCTCCCATACAATAGTGAGTTCCCTGGCGGATTCCTCTATTACTAATAACAGTATATCGAGACTACATTTATTCAGTACGGTGATCCATCGTTTGCAGAATGCTGGATTCTGGCATCCTATAGTCCGAGGATTTCTCACCCTGAACCCCCATGGGATGTTTGTCCTTATAATAATCACTTAGGGTGTGTACACACGGTGAGATATTTACTTTCGATTTTGACTATATAGTCAAAATCGCAAGAAAAGTTAGTGCAGATCGCAAGGTGAAAGTCACCTTGCGATCCCGATTCGATCCCGATGCGCGGTCCCGCCAGGTTGGCATCGCAAGAAAAGATAGACTGTGCAGGCAAGTCAATCCTTGCTTGATCAGTGTACTATCTAGTTCATCTCACATGTCAATGACATCTCACATAAGCCAAAATTGTAAGCAAGCATAGTCCATATCTCAAGAAAAGTTAGTCAAAATCTGTGCTATCTGGGCTCCAGGGAGTTCAAGGGAAATCGCAAGTGAAAATCGGGCATTGCAAGGATCTCACAGTGTGTACACACCCTTAGTGTTATTCCATAGTACAGATAATCAATTTCTTTTTGTTTCAATCGTACCCATTCTTTATATAGATATTCAACAGATTGTGCCTCAAGATCATCATTAACGTGTTGTGAAAACAGAATAGATTCAGCCTCAGCCTCTGAGAACGTTGGGGTAATTCCTTGAGTTAACAATGCCAGGTTTACAGCCTCCGTGTCCTCTGTAGGCACCCCAGTGGATAATTCAGTTATTGTATGAAACTGACACGTAGTAATAGAGTCAAACACAATACATATGGGTGCTTACGCGTAAAGGAAATTCCAGGTACTGCATACGAGAGATTCCTATTCTAAATAGACAGTTCAAGCAGCACTCCCAATAATATACAATTTGCCCAAGCGGTTTGCCTTCCTAGGTATGCCCACCCGGGTGATCAATTGTCGCCGCTCGCAATAGCCTTAGTCAAAATTGTCTACCTACCTGGATGCGATTTTGCAACCGTGTATAGTGGGTCACCTGCGATATTTACTTGATACCATGATGTTTCTTAAGAAACTGCAAGATCTGGGTCCCTTGCCTAGTGGGAGTATGTTATGTAGTGTCGACATAACCAGTCTGTACACGGCGATACCTAATCCAGCATGATTGGCTGCTATCTGTAAACTGGTTACCAATAATCCTCTGTATTTAGGACCAGACGTAGATTTTATTATTCATTTGCTAGAAATAATTCTGACTTGTAACTTCTTTTTATTCAATGGTAGATTCTACCATCAAACATCTGGGTGTGCGATGGTGTCCAATGTGGCCCCATCGTACGCAAATCCCTATATGTTTATGAATTAACAGGAGATTTTTTTTGAAAATAGTGTGTTTCTAGAGAATATCACCATGTTCACTAGATATATAGATATATTGGCGACTTATGTTTTTGTATGGTCTGGGCCTAAGGAGTTGTTTGTAAGGCTCATGGATGACCATAATGAGTCTGGACATCCTGTAAAATTCACATACAACATTAGTGACAGTTTGGTCAATTATCTAGATGTGCAGGTGAATTTAGTTGGTAATACCATCACTACTGAATTGTATAGTAATCCAACTGATAGGAACACAGTGTTACATGCACATAGTTTTCATCCTCGGAATTTAAAATACAGTTTACCATAATCCCAGTTCTTGCGAGCTGTTCGGATATGTAGCTGTATTGAAAAGGCTAGGATGTGTATTGACCAGATGATCGACCAATTTTAGTATGAGGTTACAGTTGGGATTAGTTACAGAGCTAAAGAAAGAGCACTCATGACAAATAGAGAACAACTGTTGACACCCAAAGCTAAGAAGCAGCTTAATGAGCATCTCCCCTGGGTTAATCATTACAATACAGCAAGTGGTGGAATTGTGGGGGCTGCTAAGAAGTTATGGCCCATCTTAACCGACAGGGCTTTGAATTTGGGTGAGACCCCTATTATGCTATGTTTTACACGTGGGAAGGGACTGGGTGATGCATACGGACATCACAGAGATCCAGTCTAGATACAGTGAACAAGAGAGTTTTCTTTCTTTGAAAAAAGGTTGTTACAGGTGTATCAATTGTTCCACATGCTGAGGCCTCACGGTGGGAAAATATTTTTGTCATCCACATAGTGGGAAGAAATATGTGATCCAGCACAGGGTCACGTGTACTACAAAATTTATATAATAACCTGTCCATGTGGACTTAACTATATAGGCAATAGTGACCATACTATACGGGAATGGATGGCTCACCACAAATCATCCAATATGGAAGCTCGGGCTAGTGGTAAGAGCGATCAGCCGGTCACCCAACACTTCGTACAAGCCAGACATAGTCTGGCAGCTTTGTGACACAGGATTATCGATCATGTGCCCTTTGGAATTAGAGGTGGTGATCGTTCTCTTCGACTTCCCCAGAAAGAATCCAAATGGATTCATGAGTTAGAAATATTAGCCCCCAACGGCCTTAATGAAACACTTGGTCTTCATTGTTTTTTATTGTCTTTTATGATTCATTGTTTATGATCTCCCTTTGGCAACCTGATATCGAGTATAAAGATTTTCTAATTAATACTGATATTTTTGTAAATTTATGATAATAGTGATTTCTGTGTATAACGTGAGGGTTTATGTATTGCATTATGTTATTGCAGCAAAGATTGTGCATTGTTGCATAATCTTCTATTGTAGAGATTGTAAAGATTTACATAATGTTAGGGTCTCCTGCCCTGTGCTGCCACGTCGTCATGGCAACCGGGAGACAAGTGCTAGCGGAGTGGCCTGAGCGCAGCTGATACTCCGGTTCGGGTCTTTTGCTGTGCAGTGGTTACAGGCTTTGTGCACGGCAGGGGATCCGGTGCTGGTTTTTGTGCTCACAGTCTGTGAGGTCTGAGTGGGGCGTGGACAGCACCTGCTTTATAAGGCCTCTTCTCAGGTTAAGCAGATGCTGCTGAATCTCTGTTGGTTAGTCAGTTCCTGAAAGTTAGCCAGTACTGTGTAGCTTTGTATTTGTTGTTGCTTACTGCAAATAGGCCTTGGGGTTTGGTACTACACTCTGCCAATCCAGACCTAGCAGTAAAACTGGAGTCAGTCGTTTAACTTGCTGGGGTTCTTTTGCTACTCTGTGAACTTAGCAAGTTTGCGGCTGTATTCTCAGACTTGCCTGCCTAAATCCTTTCTCACTGTGCAAAGGTGTTCAGGTGTCAGTTTAGTGGCAGTAAACTGAACCTGTGCACTGCAAGTGAGGATTAGGATTGTGGAGACTCTCCTTGTGTCTATCATTCCATCTCTGACCAAGGAGTTTACTGCCACACCCGTTGGTAACCCTTTAGGGTTTTGCTGTTGCCCTTAGCAACAGCATTTCGGGTTCTCTACGTATTAAAACACAACATCTTGCTTTTTCCATCTGAGCATTCCTAATACTAGGGAGACACCCAGTTTCTTAGCCTCTGGGCTTATCTGTTCACTTTGTGTTTATTTTGTTACCCTATCATCTTCTGTGTACGTAATGTCATATTCCCCAGTCTGTCTGTGAGTTCATTTGTTTTGCATCCCTATCCGTTCAGACACCAGTACATTCCTGCAGGCACTGGTGTGCATAACAGTTCAGACACCAGTACATTCCTGCAGGCACTGGTGTGCATAACATATTCAGCAGCCCAATACTCCTGTTGAAATTTTGTGGGAATATGGAGCATACCCCTCAAAATACGTTGCAACAGGTGGTCGATCAGGTGCAGGTCCTGACTCGACAATTTAATGATTTATCCATTAAAATGCACACCTCCCAGGCCGCTGGCGGAGCTCCCGCAGCAGCAGCACCTTCAGGGGTTAAGGAGCCGAAAGTAAATCTCCCGGATCGTTTTTCTGGAGATCGCTCGCAGTTCTTTTGTTTCAAGGAGAGCTGCAAGCTATACTTCCGGCTTAGGCCTCAGTCTTCTGGGTCGGAGATTCAGCGGGTGGGCATAGTGATTTCCTTGCTACAAGGAGACCCACAGGTCTGGGCATATGGGTTGCAGCCTGACTGTCCGTCGCTTAAAAGTGTTGATGCTTTTTTTACGGCACTGGGCATGTTGTATGATGACCCTGACAAGACGGCCTCAGCCGAGGCTCAGATTTCGATCCTTAAGCAAGGGCGAAGGCCAGTTGAGGTTTACTGTACGGAGTTTCGGAGGTTGGCCCATGATACCCAGTGGAATGACCCAGCCCTGAGACACCAGTACCGAAGAGGTCTTTCTAACCAGATAAAAGACCAACTGGTACAATATCCCTTGCCTGATAGCTTGGATCAGCTCATGCAGTTATCCATCCGGGTGGATAGACGGCTGAGAGAGCGTAGGCTTGAAAGGGAGACCGAGGTTTCCTTCTTTCCCAAGGGAACCTCAGACTCTGAGGAATTTTCCGAGGAGCCTATGCAGATTGGGGCTACCCGCCTCTCCTCGCGTGAGAAGAGGCGGAGGAGACAGCAGGGGTTGTGTTTGTACTGTGGGAATAAAGGTCATGTGGTAGTATCATGCCCAGAAAAGCCGGAAAACTTCAGGGCCTGAGGGTGATGGGAAATATCCTGTCAGGCCAGAAGTCAGAATTTCCCAAGAAGACTTTTATCATTCCGGTGACCTTGAAGATCCTCGGTCAAACTGTCAAGACTGAGGCCTTTGTGGACAGTGGGGCCGACGGGGTTTTTATGGACCGCCAATTCGCCCTGAAACACTCTGTTCCCTTAGTACCCTTGGCATCGGAAATTGAGATTTGTGGGTTAAACGGGGAACCATTATCCCAAGGTAAAATTACCTCTTGCACTAGCCAGATTTCTTTGTTTATTGGAGCCACACACTCTGAAAAATTGTCCTTTTATGTGACTGTCTGTACTTTTGCCCCATTGGTGTTGGGGTTACCCTGGTTAAGGGCCCACAATCCTCAATTTGACTGGGTCTCTGGGGAGATTCTTAGTTGGGGTACTGATTGTTTCAGGAGTTGCTTGAGCCTTCCAGTCAGGCTCTCGCAGCTAAGTTTGCCAGGATTGCCAGGGTGTTATGCAGATTTTGCGGACGTGTTCTCCAAAAAAGTTGCAGAGGTACTACCTCCCCATCGCCCCTATGACTGTGCCATTGATTTGTTGCCGAATGCTAAGCTTCCCAAGAGCAGGTTGTACTCCCTGTCACGTCCTGAGACTCAGGCTATGGCAGAGTACATTCAGGAGAACTTGGCAAAGGGATTTATCAGACCTTCACAGTCTCCAGTTGGGTCGGGGTTCTTCTTCGTGGGTAAAAAGGACGGTTCGTTGCGACCCTGCATCGACTTCAGGGAATTGAACCGTATCACGATTAAAACTCATACCCACTGCCTCTCATTTCGGTCTTGTTTGACCAGCTTCGTACTGCCACCATTTTTTCTAAGATTGACCTACGCGGGGCGTACAATCTAATCCGAATAAGAGAGGGGGATGAATGGAAGACTGCCTTTAATACCCACTCAGGGCATTATGAATATTTGGTGATGCCTTTTGGGCTCTGTAATGCCCCGGCAGTCTTCCAGGATTTCATGAACGATGTACTCAGGGAATATTTGGATAGATTCTTAGTTGTTTACTTAGATGACATCCTAATCTTCCCCCATTCCCTGGAGGAACATCGGAAGCATGTACGCTTAGTCCTCCAGAAACTCAGAGACCACCGGCTTGGGGCGAAGCTGGAGAAGTGCGAATTTGAAGTTCAGCAAATCGCATTTCTAGGATATATTATATCCCCAGAAGGTTTCCAAATGGAGGGTTCCAAGGTACAGGCAGTCCTGGATTGGGTGCAGCCCACTAGTTTGAAGGCGCTTCAGCGTTTCCTGGGCTTTGCGAATTTTTATAGACGATTTATCGCTGGATTTTCGTCTATAGTGGCGCCCTTGGTGGCACTCACTAAGAAAGGGGCGGATGTTGCTCACTGGTCTTGTGAGGCTAAAGCGGCTTTTGCCCGTCTCAAAAGGGCATTTGTCTCGGCCAAGGTGCTGCGACACCCAGAGCGTCCTTTTGTGGTGGAGGTGGATGCCTCTGAGATGGGTATTGGGGCAGTGCTCTCTCAGATGGGAGTGTCTGATAATCGCCTTCATCCTTGTGCTTACTTTTCCCGTAAATTTTCGCCTGCCGAGATGAATTATGACGTGGGTAACCGGGAATTGTTGGCTATTAAGGATGCACTCGAGGAGTGGAGACACTGGCTTGAGGGGGCTAAGTTTGTGGTCTCAATTCTCACCGACCATAAGAATCTGGCATATTTAGAGTCAGCGAAGCGTCTCAATGCCAGGCAGGCACGATGGGCTTTGTTTTTTGCTCGCTTTAATTTTTTGATAACATATCGCCCTGGGTCAAAAAACATCAAGGCTGTTGCGCTCTTGCGGAGTTTTGCTCCAATCCAGGAGACAACCGAGGAGCCGTTGCCCATTGTGTCCCCATCATGTATAAAAGTGGGCATTACCCAGGACCTCTTGTCATTAGTCCTTAGAGCACAGGAGCAGGCTCCTCCAGACCTTCCGGTAGGTCTTTTGTTTGTGCCTCCTAGGTTAAGACAGCGAGTGTTCCTGGAATTCCATGCCAAGAAGTCGGCAGGTCACCCGGGTATTGCCAGAACTCGGGAGTTGCTATCTAGGGCGGTGTGGTGGCCCTCGGTGGCTAAGGATGTGGATCAGTGGGTTCGGGCATGTGACATCTGTGCCCGAAATAAGACTCCTAGAGGGGTTCCTGTTGGCCCATTACATCCACTCTCTATTCCATCTAAGCCATGGACCCACATTTCAATGGATTTTGTGGTGGACTTGCCCAAATCCTCGGGGATGACAGCCATCTGGGTTGTCGTTGACAGGTTTTCGAAGATGGCGCACTTCGTTCCACTGGTTGGGCTGCCATCGGCCAGACGCCTGTCTGAATTATTTATGCTGCATGTTGTGCGTCTCCACGGGTTGCCACTTGATGTGGTCTCTGACCGCGGATCCCAGTTTGTGGCCAAATTCTGGAGGGCATTTTGTTCCGATCTCCAGATTTCTGTCAGCTTGTCGTCAGGCTACCATCCGCAGTCTAATGGGCAGACTGAAAGGGTAAACCAGTCCTTGGAGCAGTTCCTCAGGTGTTATGTCTCCAAGTGTCAGACTGACTGGGTTGCTCATCTGTCCATGGCGGAGTTTGCCTATAACAACGCGGCTCACTCTGCTACAGGGATCTCTCCCTTCCTTTGTGTGTATGGGCATCATCCTAAGGCCAATTCTTTTGACCCCCTGGACTCCACGCCTGGTGGTTCCTCTGTGGTTTCGGTCCTTAGAGGTATTTGGAGGAAAGTGAAGAAAGCCCTTGTGTCTGTGTCATTAGTGACCAAAAGGGTTTTTGATAAGCGGAAAAGACCCTGCAGCTTCAAATTAGGAGACTTCGTCTTGTTGTCTACCAAGAATTTGAAGTTGAGACAGCCATCTCATAAGTTAGGCCCCCGGTTCATCGGCCCTTATAAGATCACCAGGGTTATCAATCCGGTGGCATTTCAGTTAGATCTGCCCCGTTCTTTGGGTATCAATAAAACATTTCATTGTTCCCTTTTAAAACGGGCGATTAGTAATCCTTCTTCCAGTGGAAGACCTTCTCCTCTTCTGATACGTGGCCAGAGGGAGTTTGTTTTTGAAAGGCTTCTTGACTCCAAGATGGTTCGGGGTCGGCTGTCATTTTTGGTGCACTGGAAGGGGTATGGCCCGGAGGAGCGGTCGTGGGTGCGCAGTTGTGATCTTCATGCCCCCAGACTGATACGCTCTTTCTTCTCGCAGTTCCCCGATAAACCCGGTGGTAGGGGTTCTTTGACCCCTCGTCAGAGGGGGGGTACTGTTAGGGTCTTCTGCCCTGTGCTGCCACGTCGTCATGGCAACCGGGAGACAAGTGCTAGCGGAGTGGCCTGAGCGCAGCTGATACTCCGGTTCGGGTCTTTTGCTGTGCAGTGGTTACAGGCTTTGTGCACGGCAGGGGATCCGGTGCTGGTTTTTGTGCTCACAGTCTGTGATGTCTGAGTGGGGCGTGGACAGCACCTGCTATATAAGGCCTCTTCTCAGGTTAAGCAGATGCTGCTGAATCTCTGTTGGTTAGTCAGTTCCTGAAAGTTAGCCAGTACTGTGTAGCTTTGTATTTGTTGTTGCTTACTGCAAATAGGCCTTGGGGTTTGGTACTACACTCTGCCAATCCAGACCTAGCAGTAAAACTGGAGTCAGTCGTTAAGTTGCTGGGGTTCTTTTGCTACTCTGTGAACTTAGCAAGTTTGCGGCTGTATTCTCAGACTTGCCTGCCTAAATCCTTTCTCACTGTGCAAAGGTGTTCAGGTGTCAGTTTAGTGGCAGTAAGCTGAACCTGTGCACTGCAAGTGAGGATTAGGATTGTGGAGACTCTCCTTGTGTCTATCATTCCATCTCTGACCAAGGAGTTTACTGCCACACCCGTTGGTAACCCTTTAGGGTTTTGCTGTTGCCCTTAGCAACAGCATTTCGGGTTCTCTACGTATTAAAACACAACATCTTGCTTTTTCCATCTGAGCATTCCTAATACTAGGGAGACACCCAGTTTCTTAGCCTCTGGGCTTATCTGTTCACTTTGTGTTTATTTTGTTACCCTATCATCTTCTGTGTACGTAATGTCATATTCCCCAGTCTGTCTGTGAGTTCATTTGTTTTGCATCCCTATCCGTTCAGACACCAGTACATTCCTGCAGGCACTGGTGTGCATAACAGTTCAGACACCAGTACATTCCTGCAGGCACTGGTGTGCATAACAGTTCAGACACTAGTACATTCCTGCAGGCACTGGTGTGCATAACACATATGTTGCTCAGGTTTTTGGTCTCTGCGAGGCTCCATCTTAATGTTGGCTTGTTGTTTATAGCTGTTGTTATGGTGACACGGCGAGGTGTGGGAGCGTCATTAGTGGGTGCTGACACGCCAACACCGCTAACCGGGACTGCACACGTGGTGGGGTATATAAGGTATGTTTTGTATTAACAATAAGGAGATATATGGTAAGAACTTACCTTTGTTAAATCTCTTTCTGCGAGGTACACTGGAATCCACAGGGAATAACATCGGGGTGTAGAGTAGGATCTTGATCCGAGGCACCAACAGGCTAAAAGCTTTGACTGTTCCCAAGATGCTCAGAGCCACCTCCGCTATAACCCCGCCTCCCTGCACAGGAGTTCAGTTTTGTTAACCAGTCCAATGCAGTAGCAGGTAAAAGAGACGACAACCGTTAGTAGCCACAGACACCACATTCTCACGACAGTAGAAGGTATCAGCGGCTAATGCCATACAAACCCAAAGAAGCTAAGTGCGTCAGGGTGGGCACCCTGTGGAATCCAGTGTACCTCGCAGAAAGAGATTTAACAAAGGTAAGTTCTTACAATAAATCTCCTTTTCTGCAGCGGGGTACACTGCTATTCCACAGGGAATAACATCGGGGATGTCCAAAACAGTTCCTTATGGGAGGGGAAGCACTGTAGTGGGCACAAGAACCCAGCGTCCAAAGGAAGCATCCTGGGAGTTGGAAGTATCGAAGGCATATAATCTTATGAACGTGTTCACTGAGGACCACGTAGCCGCCTTGCACAATTGTTCACGGGGTGCACCACGGCGGGCCGCCCAAGAAGGTCCAACAGACCGAGTAGAATGGGCTTTGATGGTAGCAGGAGCTGGAAGGCCAGCCTGTACAGAAGCATGTGCAATCACCATTCTAATCCATCTGGCCAAGGTCTGCTTGTTGCAGGCCAGCCACGTTTGTGAAAACCAAACAGTACAAAGAGAAAATCAGACTTCCTAATGGAGGCTGTCCTCTTCACATAGATATGGAGAGCCCATACCACATCCAAAGACCGCTCTTTGGAAGATAAATCTGGAGAGACAAAGGCACAATCTCCTGGTTAAGGTTGAAAGAAGACACCACCTTAGGTAGATAACCAGGGCGTGTCCGAAGAACCGCCCAGTCACGGTGAAAAATCAGATAGGGTGACCTACAAGACAAGGCACCCAAATCTGATACCCGTCTAGCAGAGGCGATAGCCAGCAGAAACAAGACCTTAAGGGAAAGCCACTTAAGGTCTGCAGATTCAAGAGGTTCAAACGGAGACTCTTGCAAAGCCTCCAGAACCACCGACAAATCATAAGGAGCCACAGGTGGGACATAGGGAGGATGAATCCGTAAAACACCCATAGTGAATGTATGAACATCAGGCAGAGTAGCAATTTTTGGAGATAAAGGAAGAAGGATGATACTGCGCTCTCTGTGCGATAATGGGCATCCGTGAAGAGAATGCAGCTGGGGGCGTGGCCGTACTACGTCAGCCAAATTTTAAAGTATTAGTAGATGAGTGGTAGCTCCCTGCTCAATACTTCACAGAAAATACAATAAACTTAGTATAATAAATAAAAATTGTTTATTTTGGTATTTTTCTTCATTTAACTACTATGTGATATATATACTGAGTAAAACAACTCCTATATTGTATGATTTGTACCAGTTGTAATATTATGGATATTCCTATATTTAAATGTATACAGCCTAGTACCGGTACACCGAACAAAAACACACATACATGTAAGACACAGACAAAGACAATAAACAAAAGAAAAAAAAATATATATGAAATAAAAAGCCAGCAATTGTAGGCTTATATGTGGTAGTGTGATGCACTAAGTAGCGTCTTACTCTCATCCACCTGTTTTAGCAGTTGAACATATGGTAATGACCCGATTGGTAAAGTCTGTCTGTATAAAGGCTTTTTCTCCTGAATATAAACACAGTCTCATGCAGTAATGATGAAATTAAATACTGTATAGCAGAGTCTTTATCCCATAAGATCCTGGGTGCTGGCGTGTATCTCACCTCCTCCGTGCACTAATGTATCCACTATGAGATTCTCCGTGCAGAGGGAGTGAGTCCTCTCCGTGCAGAATAAGGCAAGGATGATCTGCTTACCTCCTCTGCTCTGTGCTCTCACTATCCGGTTCTCCCTTGGTAGCGTGCATCCTTCTCCGGGAGAGTGGAATGGATATCTGCCGGCAGACTAACTTGCAGTTCGCCTTCGTAATCCGGCGCCGCTGTCAAGGAATCAGTGGTATCGGCAATCGACGCGTTTCGCCTGAAAGGCTTCGTCAGGATCTCCGATGTACTGATTCTCCCTCCTCTCTCCGTTTATAGGATGCTAATGCGCTCCAGCGGATAATTACTTCCTGTCACTTGCGTTCCACGTCTTCTTCCGGACACTTTCTCCTCATAATACAATTGGGATTCCTTTTGTCCTTAGTGTTACAGCCTCTCTAAGGAACTATGCCCCAGTTGTTACAATTCGGGCACTTTATCCCTTATGTTCCCTTAAATGTTCGAATGATTTATATATAATTATAAATTGTTATAATTTCTTTTATTGCTTGCCAATAAAACACAAGACAATAGATTACATTTAGACACACTATACAATGAATGTATGAAGTATGATATTAATAATAAATATACAAGTAAATACAAAAATAAATAAAAAATTAAAATAAAATAAAAAATTATGAAATAAATAACAAATATAACACTTGCCAAAACTAATAAAAAAGTAAATATAATAAGGAATATCCATAGAAAAACTAGAAGGAAATATCAAATTAGAGATGAGCGGGTTCGGTTTCTTTGAATCCGAACCCGCACGAACTTCACTTTTTTTTTCACGGGTCCGAGCGACTCGGATCTTCCCGCCTTGCTCGGTTAACCCGAGCGCGCCCGAACGTCATCATGACGCTGTCGGATTCTCGCGAGACTCGGATTCTATATAAGGAGCCGCGCGTCGCCGCCATTTTCACACGTGCATTGAGATTGATAGGGAGAGGACGTGGCTGGCGTCCTCTCCATTTAGATTAGATTTAGAAGAGAGAGAGAGAGAGAGATTGCTGTGATACTGTAGATTAGAAGAGAGTGCAGAGTGCAGACAGAGTTTAGTGACTGACGACCACAATGACCAGTGACCACCAGAGACAGTGCAGTTGTTTGTTTTATTTAATATATCCGTTCTCTGCCTGAAAAAAACGATACACAGTCACACAGTGACTCAGTCTGTGTGCACTGCTCAGCCCAGTGTGCTGCACATCAATGTATTGTATATAAAGCTTATAATTGTGGGGGAGACTGGGGAGCACTGCAGGTTGTTATAGCAGGAGCCAGGAGTACATGATAAATAATATTATATTAAAATTAAACAGTGCACACTTTTGCTGCAGGAGTGCCACTGCCAGTGTGACTAGTGGTGACCAGTGCCTGACCACCAGTATATTAGTAGTATTGTATACTATCTCTTTATCAACCAGTCTATATTAGCAGCAGACACAGTACAGTGCGGTAGTTCACGGCTGTGGCTACCTCTGTGTCGGCACTCGGCAGGCAGTCCGTCCATCCATAATTGTATTATATACCACCTAACCGTGGTTTTTTTTTTTCTTTCTTTATACCGTCGTCATAGTCATACTAGTTGTTACGAGTATACTACTATCTCTTTATCAACCAGTGTACAGTGCGGTAGTTCACGGCTGTGGCTACCTCTGTGTCGGAACTCGGCAGGCAGTCCGTCCATCCATAATTGTATTATAATATATACCACCTAACCATGGTTTTTTTTTCGTTCTTTATACCGTCGTCATACTAGTTGTTACGAGTATACTACTATCTCTTTATCAACCAGTGTACAGTGCGGTAGTTCACGGCTGTGGCTACCTCTGTGTCGGAACTCGGCAGGCAGTCCGTCCATCCATAATTGTATTATAATATATACCACCTAACCGTGGTTTTTTTTTCGTTCTTTATACCGTCGTCATACTAGTTGTTACGAGTATACTACTATCTCTTTATCAACCAGTGTACAGTGCGGTAGTTCACGGCTGTGGCTACCTCTGTGTCGGCACTCGGCAGGCAGTCCGTCCAACCATAATTGTATTATATACCACCTAACCGTGGTTTTTTTTTCATTCTTTATACCGTCGTCATACTAGTTGTTACGAGTATACTACTATCTCTTTATCAACCAGTGTACAGTGCGGTAGTTCACGGCTGTGGCTACCTCTGTGTCGGCACTCGGCAGGCAGTCCGTCCAACCATAATTGTATTATATACCACCTAACCGTGGTTTTTTTCTTCATTCTTTATACCGTCGTCATACTAGTTGTTACGAGTATACTACTATCTCTTTATCAACCAGTGTACAGTGCGGTAGTTCACGGCTGTGGCTACCTCTGTGTCGGCACTCGGCAGCCCGTCCATAATTGTATATACCAGTGACCTAACCGTGGTTTTTTTTTCTTTCTTTATACATACATACTAGTTACGAGTATACTATCTCTTTATCAACCAGTCTATATATTAGCAGCAGACACAGTACAGTGCGGTAGTTCACGGCTGTGGCTACCTCTGTGTCGGCACTCGGCAGCCCGTCCATAATTGTATATACCACCTAACCGTGGTTTTTTTTTCTTTCTTTATACATACATACTAGTTACGAGTATACTATCTCTTTATCAACCAGTCTATATATTAGCAGCAGACACAGTACAGTGCGGTAGTTCACGGCTGTGGCTACCTCTGTGTCGGCACTCCGCAGCCCGTCCATAATTGTATATACCAGTGACCTAACCGTGTTTTTTTTTTCTTTCTTTATACATACATACTAGTTACGAGTATACTATCTCTTTATCAACCAGTCTATATATTAGCAGCAGACACAGTACAGTGCGGTAGTTCACGGCTGTGGCTACCTCTGTGTCGGCACTCGGCAGCCCGTCCATAATTGTATATACCAGTGACCTAACCGTGGTTTTTTTTTCTTTCTTTATACATACATACTAGTTACGAGTATACTATCTCTTTATCAACCAGTCTATATATTAGCAGCAGACACAGTACAGTGCGGTAGTTCACGGCTGTGGCTACCTCTGTGTCGGCACTCGGCAGCCCGTCCATAATTGTATATACCAGTGACCTAACCGTGGTTTTTTTTTCTTTCTTTATACATACATACTAGTTACGAGTATACTATCTCTTTATCAACCAGTCTATATATTAGCAGCAGACACAGTACAGTGCGGTAGTTCACGGCTGTGGCTACCTCTGTGTCGGCACTCGGCAGCCCGTCCATAATTGTATATACCACCTAACCGTGGTTTTTTTTTCTTTCTTTATACATACATACTAGTTACGAGTATACTATCTCTTTATCAACCAGTCTATATATTAGCAGCAGACACAGTACAGTGCGGTAGTTCACGGCTGTGGCTACCTCTGTGTCGGCACTCGGCAGCCCGTCCATAATTGTATATACCAGTGACCTAACCGTGGTTTTTTTTTCTTTCTTTATACATACATACTAGTTACGAGTATACTATCTCTTTATCAACCAGTCTATATATTAGCAGCAGACACAGTACAGTGCGGTAGTTCACGGCTGTGGCTACCTCTGTGTCGGCACTCGGCAGCCCGTCCATAATTGTATACTAGTATCCAATCCATCCATCTGCATTGTTTACCTGAGGTGCCTTTTAGTTGTGCCTATTAAAATATGGAGAACAAAAATGTTGAGGTTCCAAAATTAGGGAAAGATCAAGATCCACTTCCACCTCGTGCTGAAGCTGCTGCCACTAGTCATGGCCGAGACGATGAAATGCCAGCAACGTCGTCTGCCAAGGCCGATGCCCAATGGCATAGTACAGAGCATGTCAAAACCAAAACACCAAATATCAGTAAAAAAAGGACTCCAAAACCTAAAATAAAATTGTCGGAGGAGAAGCGTAAACTTGCCAATATGCCATTTACCACACGGAGTGGCAAGGAACGGCTGAGGCCCTGGCCTATGTTCATGGCTAGTGGTTCAGCTTCACATGAGGATGGAAGCACTCAGCCTCTCGCTAGAAAACTGAAAAGACTCAAGCTGGCAAAAGCACCGCAAAGAACTGTGCATTCTTTGAAATCCCAAATCCACAAGGAGAGTCCAATTGTGTCGGTTGCGATGCCTGACCTTCCCAACACTGGACGTGAAGAGCATGCGCCTTCCACCATTTGCACGCCCCCTGCAAGTGCTGGAAGGAGCACCCGCAGTCCAGTTCCTGATAGTCAGATTGAAGATGTCAGTGTTGAAGTACACCAGGATGAGGAGGATATGGGTGTTGCTGGCGCTGGGGAGGAAATTGACCAGGAGGATTCTGATGGTGAGGTGGTTTGTTTAAGTCAGGCACCCGGGGAGACACCTGTTGTCCGTGGGAGGAATATGGCCGTTGACATGCCAGGTGAAAATACCAAAAAAATCAGCTCTTCGGTGTGGAGGTATTTCACCAGAAATGCGGACAACAGGTGTCAAGCCGTGTGTTCCCTTTGTCAAGCTGTAATAAGTAGGGGTAAGGACGTTAACCACCTCGGAACATCCTCCCTTATACGTCACCTGCAGCGCATTCATAATAAGTCAGTGACAAGTTCAAAAACTTTGGGTGACAGCGGAAGCAGTCCACTGACCAGTAAATCCCTTCCTCTTGTAACCAAGCTCACGCAAACCACCCCACCAACTCCCTCAGTGTCAATTTCCTCCTTCCCCAGGAATGCCAATAGTCCTGCAGGCCATGTCACTGGCAAGTCTGACGAGTCCTCTCCTGCCTGGGATTCCTCCGATGCATCCTTGCGTGTAACGCCTACTGCTGCTGGCGCTGCTGTTGTTGCCGCTGGGAGTCGATGGTCATCCCAGAGGGGAAGTCGTAAGCCCACTTGTACTACTTCCAGTAAGCAATTGACTGTTCAACAGTCCTTTGCGAGGAAGATGAAATATCACAGCAGTCATCCTACTGCAAAGCGGATAACTGAGTCCTTGACAACTATGTTGGTGTTAGACGTGCGTCCGGTATCCGCCGTTAGTTCACAGGGAACTAGACAATTTATTGAGGCAGTGTGCCCCCGTTACCAAATACCATCTAGGTTCCACTTCTCTAGGCAGGCGATACCGAGAATGTACACGGACGTCAGAAAAAGACTCACCAGTGTCCTAAAAAATGCAGTTGTACCCAATGTCCACTTAACCACGGACATGTGGACAAGTGGAGCAGGGCAGGGTCAGGACTATATGACTGTGACAGCCCACTGGGTAGATGTATGGACTCCCGCCGCAAGAACAGCAGCGGCGGCACCAGTAGCAGCATCTCGCAAACGCCAACTCTTTCCTAGGCAGGCTACGCTTTGTATCACCGCTTTCCAGAATACGCACACAGCTGAAAACCTCTTACGGCAACTGAGGAAGATCATCGCGGAATGGCTTACCCCAATTGGACTCTCCTGTGGATTTGTGGCATCGGACAACGCCAGCAATATTGTGTGTGCATTAAATATGGGCAAATTCCAGCACGTCCCATGTTTTGCACATACCTTGAATTTGGTGGTGCAGAATTTTTTTAAAAAACGACAGGGGCGTGCAAGAGATGCTGTCGGTGGCCAGAAAAATTGCGGGACACTTTCGGCGTACAGGCACAACGTACAGAAGACTGGAGCACCACCAAAAACTACTGAACCTGCCCTGCCATCATCTGAAGCAAGAAGTGGTAACGAGGTGGAATTCAACCCTCTATATGCTTCAGAGGTTGGAGGAGCAGCAAAAGGCCATTCAAGCCTATACAATTGAGCACGATATAGGAGATGGAATGCACCTGTCTCAAGTGCAGTGGAGAATGATTTCAACGTTGTGCAAGGTTCTGATGCCCTTTGAACTTGCCACACGTGAAGTCAGTTCAGACACTGCCAGCCTGAGTCAGGTCATTCCCCTCATCAGGCTTTTGCAGAAGAAGCTGGAGACATTGAAGGAGGAGCTAACACGGAGCGATTCCGCTAGGCATGTGGGACTTGTGGATGGAGCCCTTAATTCGCTTAACAAGGATTCACGGGTGGTCAATCTGTTGAAATCAGAGCACTACATTTTGGCCACCGTGCTCGATCCTAGATTTAAAGCCTACCTTGGATCTCTCTTTCCGGCAGACACAAGTCTGCTGGGGTTGAAAGACCTGCTGGTGACAAAATTGTCAAGTCAAGCGGAACGCGACCTGTCAACATCTCCTCCTTCACATTCTCCCGCAACTGGGGGTGCGAGGAAAAGGCTCAGAATTCCGAGCCCACCCGCTGGCGGTGATGCAGGGCAGTCTGGAGCGACTGCTGATGCTGACATCTGGTCCGGACTGAAGGACCTGACAACGATTACGGACATGTCGTCTACTGTCACTGCATATGATTCTCTCAACATTGATAGAATGGTGGAGGATTATATGAGTGACCGCATCCAAGTAGGCACGTCACACAGTCCGTACTTATACTGGCAGGAAAAAGAGGCAATTTGGAGGCCCTTGCACAAACTGGCTTTATTCTACCTAAGTTGCCCTCCCACAAGTGTGTACTCCGAAAGAGTGTTTAGTGCCGCCGCTCACCTTGTCAGCAATCGGCGTACGAGGTTACATCCAGAAAATGTGGAGAAGATGATGTTCATTAAAATGAATTATAATCAATTCCTCCGCGGAGACATTGACCAGCAGCAATTGCCTCCACAAAGTACACAGGGAGCTGAGATGGTGGATTCCAGTGGGGACGAATTGATAATCTGTGAGGAGGGGGATGTACACGGTGATATATCGGAGGGTGAAGATGAGGTGGACATCTTGCCTCTGTAGAGCCAGTTTGTGCAAGGAGAGATTAATTGCTTCTTTTTTGGGGGGGGTCCAAACCAACCCGTCATATCAGTCACAGTCGTGTGGCAGACCCTGTCACTGAAATGATGGGTTGGTTAAAGTGTGCATGTCCTGTTTTGTTTATACAACATAAGGGTGGGTGGGAGGGCCCAAGGATAATTCCATCTTGCACCTCTTTTTTCTTTTCTTTTTCTTTGCATCATGTGCTGATTGGGGAGGGTTTTTTGGAAGGGACATCCTGCGTGACACTGCAGTGCCACTCCTAAATGGGCCCGGTGTTTGTGTCGGCCACTAGGGTCGCTAATCTTACTCACACAGTCAGCTACCTCATTGCGCCTCTTTTTTTCTTTGCGTCATGTGCTGTTTGGGGAGGGTTTTTTGGAAGGGACATCCTGCGTGACACTGCAGTGCCACTCCTAGATGGGCCCGGTGTTTGTGTCGGCCACTAGGGTCGCTAATCTTACTCACACAGCTACCTCATTGCGCCTCTTTTTTTCTTTGCGTCATGTGCTGTTTGGGGAGGGTTTTTTGGAAGGGACATCCTGCGTGACACTGCAGTGCCACTCCTAGATGGGCCCGGTGTTTGTGTCGGCCACTAGGGTCGCTAATCTTACTCACACAGTCAGCTACCTCATTGCGCCTCTTTTTTTCTTTGCGTCATGTGCTGTTTGGGGAGGGTTTTTTGGAAGGGCCATCCTGCGTGACACTGCAGTGCCACTCCTAGATGGGCCCGGTGTTTGTGTCGGCCACTAGGGTCGCTAATCTTACTCACACAGTCAGCTACCTCATTGCGCCTCTTTTTTTCTTTGCGTCATGTGCTGTTTGGGGAGGGTTTTTTGGAAGGGCCATCCTGCGTGACACTGCAGTGCCACTCCTAGATGGGCCCGGTGTTTGTGTCGGCCACTAGGGTCGCTAATCTTACTCACACAGCTACCTCATTGCGCCTCTTTTTTTCTTTGCGTCATGTGCTGTTTGGGGAGGGTTTTTTGGAAGGGACATCCTGCGTGACACTGCAGTGCCACTCCTAGATGGGCCCGGTGTTTGTGTCGGCCACTAGGGTCGCTTATCTTACTCACACAGCGACCTCGGTGCAAATTTTAGGACTAAAAATAATATTGTGAGGTGTGAGGTATTCAGAATAGACTGAAAATGAGTGTAAATTATGGTTTTTGAGGTTAATAATACTTTGGGATCAAAATGACCCCCAAATTCTATGATTTAAGCTGTTTTTTAGTGTTTTTGGAAAAAAACACCCGAATCCAAAACACACCCGAATCCGACAAAAATAATTCGGTGAGGTTTTGCCAAAACGCGTTCGAACCCAAAACACGGCCGCGGAACCGAACCCAAAACCAAAACACAAAACCCGAAAAATTTCAGGCGCTCATCTCTAATATCAATCATAAATATGAATTAATAATAATAATGAATAACACTAATAGTATCTGATAGTAACATTCCCCGTGAAAAACAAATGTCAATAATGACCATTCTCCCTACTGTTCCATTATAAAATGAATCGTATGAAATTGTATGTGTTCTTAAGAAGTAATATGTCTGGTACTTCATGACTGAATCCTATATGCATATATATATATATATATATATATATATATATATATATATATATATACACACATTTATATACATATATATATATATATACACATACATACACATATATCGTCAGCTGTATTCTGAACTGAGCTTAAGAGGGAAGCGGGGGATCTATTCTGTTAGCAGATTTTAAGGGAAACTGGTTCTATTTCCGTGTGGGGTGAATATTTAAACTAAAAAAGGTTTTATGTCAAAATCAATGTTGAGTCCTTTTGGGGCAAGGGTGCCCATTTCATAGATACATTTGGTCAACTGTGATGAATTAGGCGCAATTGCTCCAAACAGGATGACTATAACATACAAGCAGAGGAAATGTTACAGAATTTCAAAGAAAAGAATTACAATGAGGTGTTATTAAAGGAGGCGAAAGAAAAAGCACAATGAATGGATAGGAATGATCTTTTGGGATGCAGTTCCAAACCAACTCCTCAGAGACAGGAGGTCCTTTTTATCTCATATTATTCCAGTCAAAGCATCCTTTTGGAACAGAGCATTAGGAAACACTGGCATATTTTGTTGTCAGATGAAAACCTATGCAACTACCAGCTGTTCCGTGTATGGTCTATAGGAGAGCCCCAACAATTAAAACAACTTTAGTAAAAAGTCATCAACCTGTAGTAGGATCTATTGACCAAAGGAAGATATCTGGTTTCTCAATATGTGGGGTGTGTACGGCGTGTAAAAAACCCAGGAATAACTCGGTCAGGATAGTAAATGAAGTAGTATCATATTCAAACCAGAGGAGTTTTAAGATCAAAGACCGAATCAGCTGCAACACCATGGGAGTAGTGAATTTGCTGTATTGCCCTTGTGGATTACAGTACATAGGGCAAACTAAACGGAAACTACACGTAAGGATCCAAGAACACCTATGTAACATAAAAAATAAGAAAAAGGATCACAGTATCCCGCTCCATTTTCAAGAAAAGCACGATGGAAACCAACACGTACTCCAGTTTATCGGAATAAGGAAAATAACTGCCATGGAGAGGAGGGAATTTAGAAGATCTGCTTATAAGAGAAGAGACCAAATGTCTCTATGAAATGGGCACCCTTGCCCCAAAAGGACTCAACATTGATTTTGACATAAAACCTTTTTTAGTTTAAATATTCACCCCACACGGAAATAGAACCAGTTCCCCTTAAAATCTGCTAACAGAATAGATCCCACGCTTCCCTCTTAGGCTCAGTTCAGAATACAGCTGACGATATATGTGTATGTATGTGTATATATATGTATATAAATGTGTGTATGTATATATATATGCATATAGGATTCAGTCATGAAGTACCAGACATATTACTTCTTAAGAACACATACAATTTCATACGATTCATTTTAGAATGGAACAGTAGGGAGAATGGTCATTATTGACATTTGTTTTTCACGGGTAATGTTACTATCAGATACTATTAGTGTTATTCATTATTATTAATTCATATTTATGATTGATATTTCCTTCTAGTTTTTCTATGGATATTCCTTATCATATTTACTTTTTTATTAGTTTTGGCAAGTGTTATATTTGTTATTTATTTCATAATTTTTTATTTTATTTTAATTTTTTATTTATTTATTTATTTTTGTATTTACTTGTATATTTATTATTAATATCATACTTCATACATTAATTGTATAGTGTGTCTAAATGTAGTCTATTGTCTTGTGTTTTATTGGCAAGCAATAAAAGAAATTATAACAACTTATAATTATATATAAATCATTCGAACATTTAAGGGAACATAAGGGATAAAGTGCCCGAATTGTAACAACTGGGGCATAGTTCCTTAGAGAGGCTGTAACACTAAGGACAAAAGGAATCCCAATTGTATTATGAGGAGAAAGTGTTCGGAAGAAGACGTGGAACGCAAGTGACAGGAAGTAATTATCCGCTGGAGCGCATTAGCATCCTATAAACGGAGAGAGGAGGGAGAATCAGTACATCGGAGATCCTGACGAAGCCTTTCAGGCGAAACACGTCGATTGCCGATACCACTGATTCCTTGACAGCGGCGCCGGATTACGGAGGCGCACTGCAAATTAGTCTGCCGGCAGATATCCATTCCACTCTCCCGGAGAAGGATTAACGCTACCAAGGGAGAACCGGATAGTGAGAGCACAGAGCAGAGGAGGTAAGCAGATCATCCTTGCCTTACTCTGCACGGAGAGGACTCACTCCCTCTGCACGGAGAATCTCATAGTGGATACATTAGTGCACGGAGGAGGTGAGATACACGCCAGCACCCAGGATCTTATGGGATAAAGACTCTGCTATACAGTATTTCATTTCATCATTGCTGCATGAGACTGTGTTTATATTCAGGAGAAAAAGCCTTTATACAGACAGACTTTACCAATCGGGTCATTACCATATGTTCAACTGCTAAAACAGGTGGATGAGAGTAAGACGCTACTTAGTGCATCACACTACCACATATAAGCCTACAATTGCTGGCTTTTTATTTCATATATATTTTTTGTTTTTTGTTTATTGTCTTTGTCTGTGTCTTACATTTATGTGTGTTTTTGTTCGGTGTACCGGTACTAGGCTGTATACATTTAAATGGGATCCGGATTGAAAGTCGACAGTAACTAGGTCGACAATGTCTAGGTCGACCACTATTGGTCGACAGTAACTAGGTCGACAGGGTCAAAAGGTCGACATGGGCTAGGTCGGCAGGTCAAAAGGTCGACTTGAGTTTTTCACAATTTTTTTCTTTTTTTTAACCTTTTCATACTTAACGATCCACGTGGACTACGATAGGAACGGTAATCTGTGCCGAGCGAAGCGGTAGCGGAGCGAAGGCACCATGCCCGAAGCATGGCGAGGGGACGCGGTGCACTAATTGGGGTTCCCGGTCACTCTACGAAGAAAACGACACCAAAATAACATTAAAAACTCATGTCGACCTTTTGACCTGTCGACCTAGAACATGTCGACCTTTTGACCCTGTCGACCTTTTGACCCTGTCGGCCTAGTTACTGTCGACCAATAGTGGTCGACCTAGACATTGTCGACCTAGTTACTGTCGACTTTCAATACCACACCCCATTTAAATATAGGAATTTAATATTACAACTGGTACAAATCATACAATATAGGAGTTGTTTTACTCAGTATATATATCACATAGTAGTTAAATGAAGAAAAATACCAAAATAAACAATTTTTATTTATTATACTGAGTTTATTGTATTTTCTGTGAAGTATTGCGCAGGGAGCTACCACTCATCTACTAAGAGTAGCAATTTTCCTCTGAAACCATACCGACAAGGCAGAAATATGAACCTTGAGGGAGGCCAGCCGAAGGCCCAAGTCCAGACCCTGTTGTAGGAAGGTCAAAAGTTTGGCCATACTAAACTTGTAAACGTCATGATTGTTAGATGCGCACCAAGTAACGTAAGCATTCCAGACCCTATGGAAAATCCGAGCAGAAGCCAGCTTATGGGCCTTCAACATAATTTGAATGACCGCCTCAGAAAATCATTTGGCCCTCAGTACGGAAGCTTCAAGAGCTAGTCGGGCCAAATCCTGGTAAACACAAGGGCCCTGAATGAGGAGGTCTGGTCATTGTGGAAGTAGAAGAGGACGCTCTAGCGAGAGACCCTGTAGGTCTGAGAACCAATGCCGTCTGGGCCACGCTGGAGCTATTAGAAGAAGGATTTCTCCTTCTTGCTTGAACTTCCTCTCTACTCCGGGCAGGAGTGACATCAACGAACGCCGCTTGAGGATTCCTTGTTCTTGCTCCGAAGACTGGAACCTTGTGATTGTGTCGAGACGCCATCAGGTCTACACCTGGTAGGCCCCACTTGTCCACTAGGAGTTGAAATACTTCTGGATGAAGGCTCCACTCTCCGGCGTGTACGTCCTGACGACTGAGAAAGTCCGCTTCCCAGTTGAGGACCCCCAGAATGAACACTGCTGATATGGCTGGCAGATGGCGTTCCGCCCATTGAAGAATCTTTGACACTTCCAGCATTGCCATGCGGCTTTGAGTGCCGCCTTGATGATTTATGTACGCCACTGTGGTGGCGTTGTCTGACTGTACTTGAACAGGCCTGTTCAGTACCAGATGCCGGGCCAGTTTCAGAGCATTGAACACTGCCCGCAATTCCAGAATGTTTATCGGGAGGAGAGACTTCTCCCTGGTCCACCGACCCTGAATAGAGTGTTGCTCCAACACCGCACCCCAACCCCACAGACTGGCATCCGTCGTCAGAAGGACCCAGTTGGAGAACCAGAAGGGACGTCCCCTGCTCAATCGTTGGTCCTGCAGCCACCAGGTCAGTGACAGGTGGACCTCCGGAGACGAGGAGAACATTTGAGACATGATCCGGTGAGGCAGGCTGTCCCACTTGGCAAGAATCAGTATTTGCAGTGGGCGGGAATGAAATTGAGCATACTCCACCATGTTGAAAGCCGACACCATGAGGCCTAGTACTTGAATCGTCAAGCAACGTATCTTGTCCTGAAGCTTCAGGACTTTCTCCTGTGACAAAAACAACCTCTGGTTGTGTGTGTCCAACAACCTTCCCAGATGCGCCATTTTCTGGGCAGGGAACAGGGATGATTTCTTCCAGTTGATGAGCCACGCATGGGCTTGCAGAAACTGGACCGTCAGATCCAAATGACGGAGGAGAACTTCTGGGGAAATGGCCAGGATCAGCAGGTTGTCCAGAAACGGCAGGATCCTGATGCCCATACGGCGGAGTGAAGCCGTCATAACTGCCATGACCTAGGTGAAAATTTGCGGAGCCATGGTCAGACCAAACGGTAAGGCCCGGAATTAGTAATGGAGATTGCCAATAGCAAACTGCAGGTATTGCTGATGTGACATGGCAATAGAGATATGCAGGTAAGCATCCTGTATATCCAAGGATACCATATAGTCCCCTGGTTCCAAAGCCAGGACAATAGAGCAAATGGTCTCCATACGAAACTTGGAGACCGTCACAAATTTGTTCAAAGATTTGAGGTTGAGAATGGGTCGGGAGGAACCATTTGGTTTGGGGACTAGGAACAGCGTTAAATAGTACCCCCTGCCCCTCTGAGCCAGAGGCACCGGTACTACCACTCCGGTGTCCAGGAGGGATTGTACCACTAAACGGAGAGTTGTTGCCTTCACCTGATCCCAAGGGCTGTCCGTCAGGCAACAGCGAGGAGGGGGGCGTGTCTTGAATGATATAGCGTATCCGTGAGTGACGACTTCCCGTACCCAAGTGTCTGAAGTGGTCTTCAACCATACCTGGGTGAACTGTAGAAGTCGGCCTCCCACCCTGGCCTCCTACCCTGGGATCCCCATCATGCTGCAGGCTTGTCAGATTTGGAGGCCGGCTGACGGGCAGCCCAGGCACGTTTAGGCTTGGGCTTGGTGGTTTTGGAAGTGAAACTTTCGGGTACGCCTGACCCTTTGCTTTACCCGGAGTGAAAGGAAGTACTCTTAGCCTTCGTGGCCGAAGGAGTATTACTAGGTAGACATGCAGTCTTAGCAGACGCCAAGTCAGCAACAATCTTGTTGAGATCCTCACCAAAGAGGATGTTTCCTTTAAACGGGAGCACCTCCAGGGTTTTCTTAGAGTCCAAGTCCACCGACGAAGACTGCAACCAGATAATACGGCAAGCCAAAATGTAAGTCGTTGTAGCCTTGGCTGCCAGGATATCTGCATCTGAAGCTGCTTCTTTAATGTAATGAGATGACGTGACAATATAAGAGAGACATTGTCTGGCATGTTCATAAAAATTGGAAGGAAACTCAGCCTCTATTTCCTGAGCCCACGCCTCAATAGCTTCTGCGGCCCAAGTAGCCGCAATGGTGGGCCTATGCGCAGCCCCAGCAAGGGTATAGATAGCTTTTAAGCAGCCCTCCACATGCTTATCCGTCGGCTCCTTGTGAGAAGTGACGGTAGTGACAGGCAGAGCAGATGACACCACCAGCCGAGTGATTTGCGAATCCACCGGCGGTGGCGTTTTTCAATTATTACTCAATTCTGCCGCAAGCGGATAGCGGGCTAGCATCTTCTTGTGCGGGGTGAATTTCTTTCCTGGGTTCTCCCAGGATTCCTGACGTATGTCAACCAAGTGGTCAGAATGAGGTAAAACCAATTTAACCTGACATTTGAACCTGTCCGGTTTCTTAGATGTAGTAGCAGGCTCAGGATCATCATCAGTCTGATGAATGAGCCCGATAGCCTCCAATAGATCAGGAACATTCACCTGTGAAACAGATTCCCCATCAGAAACGTCATGATCAGAGTCTGTGGGGTCAGTATACATGCCATCTTCATCGGAAGAGGTATCCAGAACATGCGTGGATTGAGAGGAAGTAACAGTCCGCTTAGAAAACTTCTTAGGTTTAGTGTTAGGTGGACGAGGGTCAGGAATACTTTATCCAAAGAGTTATTCAAGTGCTGTAACTGAGTGAACAGAGCATCTGTCCATGGCGGATTAACCGCAGAGACCATAAAAGGCTGATAAGGCACAGTAGGTCCCATAGGGGGCGCAAGTCTAGTTACCAGAGTAGTCAGTAAATTAGAAAAGGCAGACCAAGGCGGGCCCTGCTGTGCCCCCATTGTTACAAACTGACAGAACCCCCAGACAGTGCCGTTTCTTGCGGCGTGCGAGCCGTGCAATCGCACGGGGCGCTCGCCGTGGCACTTCTCTGGCTCCCTGCTTTCCCCTCCTCCCGAGTACTCCGCTGGGGGGGGGGGGGGCGGAGTTTCGCGCAATGACGTTGCGTCGTGACGTTATGACGCAACCGCGTCATTGCTCGAAACTCCGCCCCCGCGAGCGGAGTGCTCGGCATATGTGTCACGCATGCAGGGGGTCGGGGTGAGCAGTACCTTCCGGTGAGGCGAGCACTCACTGTATTCCAAAGTGTGGTTTGTGGACTACATTTCCCATAATGCTCTGCCCTTGATTCCTCCTGTGTGTGCATCATGGGAAATGTAGTCCAGGGAGACCGTGCTGGCTTCTGCACTACGAACTGGCTGATGCCTCTCTCCCTCTCTCTCCACGCACCCCCCTCTCTCCCCATGACCCTCTCTCTCTCTCTCTCTCTCTCCCCATGACCCTCTCTCTCCCCCCATGCCCCCACACTGTCTCTCTCCCCTTGCCCTCTTCTCTCTCCCTCCCAATGCCTATCTCTCCCCATGCCTCCTTTTTTCTCCCTCTCCCAATGCTCCCATCTCTCTCCTCATGGCTCTCTCTCCATCTGTCGCTCTTGTCTTGGGTGTGTGTGTGTGTAAAAGAGCCGTTTCTTGTGGCGGGTGAGACGTGCATTCGCATGGGGCGCCCACCGCGGCTCTTGGTGGCTCAGTTTGTGCTCCCCCCTCCTCCCATCATTACTACTCCGCTTGGGGGGGCAGGGTTTCATGTAATGACGCATTTGCATCGTGACGTCACGACGCAAACTCGTCATTACACGAAACTCCGCCCCCGAGCAGCGTACTGATGACAGGGAGGAAGGGTAGCCAGGACAAGGTGGGCAAGCCAAGAGGAGGGAGAGGCGTGCCGAAGAGCGGGAAGCGGGATGGAAAAGGACCTCTGGCCGGCGGATGCCGCTGCAAACGTAAGTGTAACACCCTCTCTCTTTTTTTTCTCTCTCTCTCTCTCTCTCTCTCTTTGTAGAAGGGGACTCTGCCTGCTATAATGTGTAAAATGGGGACTCTTGCCTGCTATAATGTGTAAATTGGGGACTCTGCCTGCTATAATGTGTAAAATGGGGACTCTTTCCTGCTATAATGTGTAAAATGGGGACTTTTGCCTGCTGTAATGTGTAAAATTGAGACTATTGCCTGCCGTAATGTGTAAAATGGGGTCTCTTGCCTGCCGTAATTTGTAAAATGGGGTCTCTTGCCTGCCGTAATGTGTAAAATGGGGTCTCTTGCCTGCTGTAATGTGTAAAATGGGGACTCTTGCCTACCGTAATGTGTAAAATGGGGACTCTTGCCTGCCGTAATGTGTAAAATGGGGACTCTTGCCTGCCGTAATGTGTAAAATGGGGACTCTTGCCTGCCGTAATGTGTAAAATGGGGACTCTTGCCTGCCGTAATGTGTAAAATGAGGACTCTTGCCTGTCTTTTCAGTCGGGGCTACGCCCATTGCAGCGAGGCCACACCCATTTTAACGAGGCCACACACCCTTACCGGGAGCACGCGCCAGCGGCGTGCGCAAATTAGTTAGCTTCATATCTATGGGGGAGGCATTATTTTTATGTCAATGGGGGGGGGCGCATTTGTAAATCTCGCACTGGGAGCCAAATTGGCTAGAAACAGCCCTGCCCCCAGAACCTGAACCCTCCAAAGCCATGTTATCCTCAAATGCATTATAACTGCGCACGGCGGAATCAGCCCCAGACCCATTGCCCCCTGTAGCTGACATGATATGAAAGCGTAAACCACGGGCGACACAGTACAATATCAGCAGATATAATACCTAACACAAACCCCCTGTGCAGTGTGACAGCACAAACAGAGGATTTCTGAGGTAAAATGTGACTGAAAAACAGAGAAAAATACAAAATACGTATATCCTGTGAAATACCTATATTATCTAATAACCCTGATTCACAGAGCCCCCTCAGGTTACAGAATATAGGGATAGCAGTAGGAGTGAGATACACGGAGTAGAAATCACCCAGCAGCTATATGCACACACAATCACATGTATAATGCAGGAATTATGACAAACAATAGAACTGCACTGGACTAGCAATACTATTACTGAGTAAAGCCATGTATATAAACAGATATATCAATGCACAGTAAAAACTGGATTAATATCACAGGCTACTTGTACTAAATAACCCTAAAGTATGCACTTGTTCTTAACGAACACTGTCTAAGCGACATGTAGAATACTTAAGTGTCCTGTAAATGCACAGCGCTGATGATGCAGGTGGCTTTACAGAGGAGGCATCACCCAGCAGTCCCAGAATCAGCACAGCTGTGTGTAATGGTGCCCAAACTCTGACAGGGAGTGAGGGAGACAGAGAGATGCAGCTCCAGGGTGGCAACATTTACTCTAAATGGCGCCCAGGGGCTGGGGGAGGGGCTACAGGTTAGAGCCTTATCGGCTTGCTGGACTTCACCACCGGGTGCTGCGGGCATTAATAGATAGATTTGGGTGGGTTATTTTGTTTCTGTGCAGGGTAAATACTGGCTGCTTTATTTTTACACTGCGATTTAGATTGCAGATTGAACACACCACACCCAAATCTAACTCTCTCTGCACATGTTATATCTGCCTCACCTGCAGTGCACATGGTTTTGCCCAACTGCTAACAAAAATCCTGCTGCGATCAACTCAGAATTACCCCCATTGATCTGATTCTCAATTATTGATCACTTGTTTTTATACACCATGTAAGAAACAGCTTCAGGCTTGAGCCACATCCCAGCAAAAAGTGGCGTCAACCCAATTTTGCATATAGAGAAGTTGAGATATTTTTGCAGGTCATGGAGGAGAAGTTGAACCACACGACCTTGCAGCTAATGCCTGGCATGTGAAGACATTACCCAATAGGTCAACTTATTGGTACCATTCTGCTCAAGAAGAGTTATCTTATGCAATACCTGTATCCACATCTGCCCCCGAGGAGCCTGAGCTTAAGTTATCAGAACCCTCACCGAATGCATCTGCAGCCCCCAATGCTTCAGCCAGTTAGCGACATGTGTAAAGTGACAAAAGAAACATTGGTCCTGTGGCAAAAATAAAATGAAAAATAATAATTTGCTGGTATTTTTTAATTAAAGCTTACTTTTTTAATCTTTTTTTGTTACGATAACAAATAGACTAACAGACTCTCAGGTGCAAAATAGCAAAGATGCAAAAAAACAATAAATAACAGGAGCCATGTTTGAGCAGTAAAAACATAGAAATATTCAGAAAAAATAGAACATCGAAGTTGAGATAATCTATAGTTTTTGTCGTAACACACAACCAATGGCAAAGATAAAGGCAGCATACACATTCAAATAAATAAATTTACTGTGAGGAAATAATGTCTAATAACACCTTCCAGGATAAAAAAAAAAGCTATATAAGCTATTCTAAAATAACATTCAAAAAGGGAAAAAGGAGTGGAAGTGAAAATAAAACATGGTAAGGGAAACAAAAAAAATGGGTAAGGCAGAGAAAATGAGGGGAAGAAAAGCTGGACCAGTCATTTCACATGTGGGGTAGGGTGTCGCCAAATATGTAAGCAGGACCAATTACAATATGGACAAAAGTATTTGGACGCCTGACCATTACACCAACAGGGACTCTAATGACATTGTATTCTAATACATATATTTTAATATAGAGTTGGTCCACCTTTTGCAGTTAAACCAGCTTCTACTCTTCTTGGAAGGCTTTCCACAAGATTGCGGATTGATTCTGTGGGAATTTGTGCCCATTCTTTTGTAGAGAATTTATGAGGTCAGGCACTGATGTTGGACGAGTAGGTCTGGCTTGCAATTTCCATTCCAGTTCATCCCAAAGATGCTGGGGTTGAGGTCAGTGCTCTGTGCTGGCCAGTCAAGTTCTTCCACACCAAACTCATCATGCCATGTCTTTATAGTCCTTCCTTTGTGTACTGGGGCACAGTCATATTGGAATAGACACAACTCCATCCGACGCTTGGCATTGGACTTAGTAATGTGAGGCTTACATGCAGCTGCTCGGCCATGGAAACCAATTCCACTATCCTCTCGCCACACAGTTTTTGTGCTTACATTAATGCCAGTTGAAGTTCAGAACTCTTCAGCTATAGAATTAGCAGAGCATTGGCTACTTTTGTGCACCGTGGGGGTCATTCCGACCTGATAGCACGCTGCACTTCTTCGCAGCTGTGAAATCGGGTTGGAACTGTGCATGTGCGGCGGCCGCATTGTGCAGGCGTGTCATTGCCCGGCGATGGCCGGCGCCGGGTAGCAACGCTGCTAATAAAGAAAGCGATCACAGCGGCAACCGCAAGAAGATTGACAGGAGGAAGGTGTTCTGGGGCGTCAACTCACCATTTTCTGGGTGTGGAGAGCTGAACGCAGGCGAGTCGAGGCATTTGGAGGGCGGATGTCTGACGTCCATTCCGCGACCTGCAACGCTGGATTCATCACACAAGGGTAAGTAACTTTTACCCTGGTCTTGTTTTACAAAATAAATTTTTTGGCATAGCAGGGCTGCACAAGCGATCGCAGCCTTGCTATGCAAAAAAACACTCCTTCCCCCCTACCCCCCATAGGCAGCATCTAGTTGATCGCACGGGCTGCAAAAAGTTGCAGCGTGCGATCAACTCTGAATGACCCCCCATGTACCTTAGCAGTCTTTGCCCCAATCTGTGCTTTTATGTGGTCTTCTGCTTCGTGGCTGAGTTGCTGTTGTTTCTAAATGCTTCCACTTTCTAATAATACATCCAGCAGGGATGAAATTTCACGAACCGTCTTATTGCAAAGGTTGCATCCTATCACAGTACCACACTTGAAGTCACTGAGCTCTTCAGAATGACCCATTTTGTCACAAATGTTGGAGATGGAGAATGCATGGATCGGGGCTTGATTTTATACACCTGTGGCAACGGGTCTGATTGAAACACCTGAATTCAATAATTAATGGTCAAAAGGCTTGGAGTGGTTTGCAGAGCACCAAACTGAAGTGCCACATTTTTTGTGACCCTCCAATTCGCCAGATCTGGGACTTTGGGACTGTTTGGCTGTGTCTGGCATCGTAC
Source organism: Pseudophryne corroboree (assembly GCF_028390025.1). Classification (NCBI taxonomy): domain Eukaryota; kingdom Metazoa; phylum Chordata; class Amphibia; order Anura; family Myobatrachidae; genus Pseudophryne; species Pseudophryne corroboree. The sequence goes on along the minus strand of NC_086444.1, from coordinate 445,879,540 downwards.
TGTTGGAGCAGTTCATGATGCATTTGGAACCAATTAGTGGTTGCTAGTCATTCCAAATGCCTGCCGTCCCAATTTGCCATGATCGACTTTCAGCCACTGTTCCGACGCTGAGATTCTTGGAGTCCATACTTCTTCTACTGTAGATAGATACTACTCACTGTTTACGAGGGCACACCAACAAATGCCGCCACCTTCTCAAGGCTATGGCCATGCTCTTGGCCAAAAACAATGGATCTCTTTTGCCACTCAGTGTATGACCCATGGTTCCACCTGAAAAAGAAACAATATCTCAACAAGTTTGCATTGTGTCAGTACCTCAGACATTCACAATGATCATCCAATAGTTTTAGTGTTACCACCTACACGCATGTTCACGTCCCGCGTCGTTGAACTTATACCACTTGTCTTTCCACAATTCATACTATTTTGTCTGGTGTGTTTATATACACACAATTCATTGTGCACTCATGCGACTGGATGTAATGGAGTACGAGATCGCCGGAGGTGCAGGATGCCAGCCGATCTTGGATGTTTTTTAAAGGGGCAATAACTTGCAAGGCATGGTTTTGCCTTGTAAGTGATTACCCCTTTAAACAAATGTCCAAGATTTGCCCTGTAAATGATTGCCCCTTTAAAAAAACATCAGAGATCGGCCGGCATCCTGCAGCTCTGGCGATCTTGGGCTCCATTAGATTCCTCCCATGGTTTAACAACTGCAGGGATGCTTAGCCCAGCAGAACACAAAGTCCATCCTTTGGAAGCTAAGCCATCACACAATGATAAGTACAGAGGCACTTACCAGACTTTTGTTTGATTTCATAGTACAGGTAACACATGCAAAGAGCAACTTTTTGACCCTATAAAGGGTCTTAATCATGATCACTGAATTACTTTGCTCTGGGTTATAATACTTATGGAGGCCTTGGTGTTGCAAACTCTAATCACATTTCACATCTCACTACCCAAAGGCACCCTAAAAGCACTATACCAGGCGGCCTCATGAGGGCCATGAAGGTGGATGTAAGGAATCAAAATACAGTGGTAGAGGACTGAAATGTTATCCTTACAGACTACAGAATAGACAGTGTCGGACTGGGGTGTGTAGGGCCCACCGGGGGGAATGCAGTGGTAGGGGCCCATGTTAGGGGTGTGGCCAGTCTGCAGAGGGGGTGTGGACAGCCACCTCATTGGTTTGACTAACCATTAGAGAGTGCAACATCTGGTCCTCTTCATAAATATACACAGCAAATTCAGCTGCTGCATGCATGATAATATAACAGATTAATAACAGTAATGCACTGTAGAAAATACACCACAGTCCAGTATAAGGTAACATATGTATAATGTATAATTCAAGTGCACAGTCTAGAAACTGATCCTTAGAGCAGGAGGTGGGCCCCCAGGCAGTGGGGCCCACCGGTGGTTTCCCCTGTACCCCTGTGGGCCAGTCCAAGCCTGAGAATAGATATAGTGTCTCTCAAAAGAAGTGGGTAAATGGTGAGTCCTAAATTTTATATGGAAGTAGATAAAGCTCTGTATTTGGCAATATTGAAAATATTAAGTATCAGGGAAATAGCATCTATTGTAAACCTGAAAGGAGATGGGAAAGAATTTACCTGGGATGTGACAAAACTGATCAAGGTTATTGGATTGCCATGGGGCTGCTATGGCCCTTTGAGCAGTCTAGTGAAAAAAAAAAGAGTAAATCCAGATCAGGGGAAGGTGCAAGTTTTAATAAGTTATTAACCATATTCCGGAGCGAGAAAGTAAGATGAATGAAAGTGTACTGAGTATTGGGTTACTTATGGGTTTCTTACACCAGAACAGAAGGTGATAGGTAAGGGTTTCTCCCCTGCTATCTTAATCATTTAAAAAATGAGCTAGTCCCTATTTTACACGTTTCATTCTTGGCTAAATACTGTTAACACAATTTGGCATATTTCACACTTATCGAACACAATAGGTAGAAACAAAGTTTAACACTTCCTCTGACAGTTTCAGATATGGAACTACACCACAAATGTGTTATAAGCAGAGCAAGAAAAATAATATCAAACAATTTGATAACAACCATAGAATATACAGTTCAAACTAATCTTCTTCCAAAATGTAATAAATTATACCTAGACAGAATTTCTGAAATAACTTCAGGGCTTAAAGTGGTCCTGGAGAGGTGGTGGAACTCATTTCCTCCACCACCTAACCCACCCCCTCCCATTATATGGAGCCAAGGCCAGTGCTAGGGTTTTCAGCACCCTCCTACAAACTATAAATTTGTGCCTTACCTCCCATACTTTATAAAGGGACATAGGTCTCACAATAGTACCCCCAATTCAAATGATACTACACAGTAGCACAATCTTATTCCCATTACACCGCACACAGTAATTCCCCTTATTCACGTTACATCACTCAGTAGTGCTCTTTATTCACGTTACGCTACACAGTAGTACCTCTTATACAAGTTATGCCACATAGCGTGTCCCTTATACACATTTTCCACAGTAGTAGTGCCCCTTACATATAATGCCCACAGTAGTAGTACTGCTTATGCACAATGTCCACAGTAGTTGTTCCACTTATACAGATAATGCCCACATAAGTGCCACTTATACACATAATGCCCACAGAAATGCCCCTTATTTACATACTGCCCACAGAAGTGTTCCTTATACACAATTTTGCCTCTGTCCCTCCAATAGCTCCTGACAATGCTAAATTCCTTTGTCGTATAAACAACCCTTATGAAGCTAAGAACACTGTACGCTGTTTACTTAAGAAGTACCGTAATGGTACGCTATCTGCGTAGCGATCGCTCAGCCGTAGGCGAGACGCTCAAGCGTCACGTTCGCTCACGGCCCAGTGATCACAGGACACGTTATTGGTTATGTCTAGGGGAATGATTCGCTGTAGCGTAGCGTACGCTCGAGACCACGAGGAGGTCACCAGCGGTGCAGGCGCTCACAGCACAATACCTTTATATTTAAACCTTTTAACAATGTAATGCGCTATATATCTTAATGTGAATACAGGGTGTAAGTGCAACCTTGTGTAACCTGACTAACTACAAAGCTGATTGAACGTCACCGACGCTCAAGTGAACACTTAACACTATAGAAAATACACAGATACTTGTTTAGGGTTCCAAAGCCTATTATCTGTATTATATCTAGTATACTTGTAAAAGAGTAACACAGTACAAATGATACACTACAATATAACAAAGACTTCCTAACCAAACACCTAACTAGGGGATAAACTACAATACTATCCTGATCTAATACAATACAATACAATACAATAAAGTTTAGTCTAGGGGAGATATGAGAGAAAAGAGAAAATAGAGAGAGAGAAATAGACACAGAGGGAGAGAGAGAAATTGGCTCACAGAAAGACAATGATTACGGAGAGAACTTACGCACAAGGGTATGATCGCCAGCGCCTCGATATCCAGCTCCCGATTATCAGCAGATAACCGTTGATGAGAGAGTGAGAGCTGGATGTGGTCGGTCTGCCTATTTATGCCCCACACACAATGCAATCTCCTAGTCCCTACAATCCTACAGTTTATTGGACACAGGAATTCGGCCCTGTACTGTAACCAAAGGTCATAGGTTGATTCATACAGGTGGGCTGTGCTGATTTCCAACAGCTCAGGTGGGTGGAGAACTGGGTTTCCCGCCGCATACCTGAGTATGTGCAAATCATAGGAATGGACATAAACTTCTTATGTCCATAACTATTCGCACGAGCGATTAATACGCTCCAAACCAACACCGGAATATTGCTAATTAAATACTCTTCCGATGGGTACCAAACACTGCTGTATGACTCCTGTTAGACCCTTCGTGCAATACAAAGAGGGATTCCTCCGCTCAGGGACATTCTATCTAAACCAAACTTACAGAAACTATTGAGGGGAACATGATCTATAAACTACATTAATTGTGAACTTTTGTAACGAATGAGTCGCACGCTACGATCACATAAACTCTACCGTAAATGCGCATACTGCGCGTGCGAGTGCACGCTATTGCGGGTATGCGCTTCCACGGGAGAGCGTACGCATGCGCAGCACGGACCAGTGTGCGGTGCAAATATGGCAACGTGCATTGAGACATTTTTCTGACTTTGACAGTCCACCCTTTGGCAGTCAATAATAACTGCCACAAAACATTTAAGGAGAAAAATGTAAGTCAGGGGTTAATTGATTTCCATGGTGGGGAAAGGAAGAAGAATGGAGTAGGTGTGAAGAGGGTATGACCTAGTGAGAAAGTAGAAGCATGTGTGTATGAGTCCATGTTTGGAGGGTCATGTATCATCGTGCCGTACGTGTGGTAAATCAAGCTTCGAGGTATTGCGAAGTATACATTTGAATTCCTTCTTATCCTGTGGTACAGGTCTGTGGATGGGCTGTCAAACTCTACCGAGCTCATTTCGGCTGTGGTTGTAACACAATGGGGATGCACATTTTAGTTGATGATACATGAATAGGGGGGGGTATGTGGTTGCTGCTATCTGTGCCTGTATTCCCTATCGACTATGTGTGTTATTACCTGAGGGTTGCAGAGATGAAGATAAAGAACACTTATGGAAAATGCAATGATATTCTATGTCAGGTTAATGTACGTTCGTCGATTGAGGTCTTGATTGGTGTCGGTTGATCGGAGTCTTCTTCTTTGTGCTTTTGCTCATAAATCGTGAGTAAAGCAAACAACGTCCATGGATTTACAAAAAATGTTGGGCTAGCGTGATTTTAAAGTTCCTAGGGAAACTGGGGTACCCATGGCATTGTCCATCAAAATCTTGTATATCAGGTCGTCTGCTCTTCTTCTTTCCATCTTTCCGTTGTCGGCCCCTTGGCTCATCAAATCCTTCGTCTACGTGGGTCTTTGTACCTCGGAGGAAAACATAGAAATGGGTGAAAGACGGACCGTATACTCATTACATCATCACATTCTGGTTTCTATCATTGGGTCATAAATCAAATCCAGGTTAATTACAGTTTCCTCACTCCTCAAGCTCATCACTTTTGTACTTTGTTTGCACCTCATCAAAGCCTGCCCGCATCTAAATATCAATCCAATAAATATAACAACACCTAAGATACACAGGAGAAACTTTCCAACATCCATTATGACTCCTTGAGCCCACTCTCCCAAACCGGAGAACCAATTTCGCGGGTTCAACCATGACACCCAACCAGTCAGCTCATTACCTACAGCAGCAAGGGTGAGATTGTGTTTTCGACGAAATTCCCACTTTAATTGCAGAATATCGTCCATCTTTTGGTCTATGACCTCTACCGGATCCTCGGTGCTATTTGTGATATACGTGCAACACTTTATGCCGTACTGTGTTGCCAATGTAACACAATATCCGCCTGTTACTGCTGTAAGATAATTAAGAACCATCCTATGCTGAACTAGTTCTGTTTTGTAAGCTTGAAGTTCTCTTCCAGTGTATCTAAACGTGTCATCATACATTTCAGTGATATTATCTAATAAATTGGCGAGTGCGGAAATGTATCTATAATTCATCACACCTCGAGCGGTGCGAGTGAAATCTAACGCTACCAGAACCTGAATCCCGGTGGATTCATGGATAAGATCAGAGGCCGGATGCTCTAACCTTTCTGACAGTTGTCTTTTAACAAGGTGCTCGTAGTGAGTGTGAGTATAAGGAGCTTGGGCACCACGGTGTATGTCTTTCATTTTGTCATGTGTTACAGTCATCACTTCAGGCAATACTTTTCCAATATAACACAATCCTTCAGAGTTTGGGGCAAGCCACTTGTACGCCTTTCTCCCGCATATGAAATATGCATCATCGGGGAGAACATAAGGGACGGAGAAGGACATGACCATGTTACAAACCTTCCAGGTGAAATCTCCTGACCCTAATTCTTCCATCTGCCTAATGCACGTATCGGTTTGTACGATATGTGCACAGTATCCTGGTGATACCTCTCCAACTTTAGTAATCCTATTTCCTAAGGTATATCGATACCGGAAAGATTTTCCTCTACTGGCTATGTGGCGTACGAGCTCTGTATCTGTAGGCATTCTATCTGCTCTGTGTGAAAAGGTCATGGTAAGGTTGCTCCATGACACTTCCCAATTTCCCGGTTTTCTGGGATTGGAGATGTTAAAACATATGAGGGACCTATCCACATGGTATTGGTGGAGCTTCAAACTAGGAGGGCTGGAGATGTTAAACCTCCGGTCCACCGGTCTCCCACCACTTAGCTCAAGTACCTCCCCTAACGTTAAAGGAAATGGTACTAGCCCTGATTTACTGTGACCCTGAGGTACTTGAGAGCATACCCAACAATCTGTTTGGTTCAACACGTTACCCACTAGAGAGTGATAGTCACTCAATGGATGCCGGTCCATATGGATATTAAAACTGGATTGGCATTACTTTGTTACAGAGCCTACAGATACAACTTTCTTTTTGAACTAACATTCCTTCACAGTTGTTTACAAATAACATGGTTGTTAGATCGTGCCCGGTACTCGCCTTTGCTTGGTGATTGGGTTGCTATTGGAAATTTACACCTCCGTCTCAGTCATCAGGACCTTTCTGGATCCTTTCTCGACCTCACTGGTACTCTCACCGAAACAGACTGCTCTGGTCAACATCATGGTTAACGGGAAAAATCCATATCACAGTCTCTTGGGGCAAGTCCATCTTACAGGAGGAGAAAAGAAGAAATTTGTAAATGGGGTATAAGAAAATCAGTTTGAGGGGGAGAGAACTCGTTACGATAATAAGTTCTCTCGTCTTGTTGTTCTTCTTGTTCTGCTGTCCTCTCAAAGGTGTTGTCTCTCAGTCTTCAAAAACGATCATTCTGGTGATGCAATATTCCTTCCTAACCGACGATCTTTCTGTAAGGAGCAAAAATCTGGCATTACCATTGGTCCAACTGAGGGGTGACATACCATCTTTAAATCATGGAAACATGAGTGAGGAGAGAGAGAAAATAAAAAACAAAAGAGATAGAGAACAATTCATGTGCATATATACATTACATAACCCGACAATAACCACCAATAAGAGAAGAGAAACAAAGCATTTTTAAACATTGTCAACTTTAAGAAAACATTGTCAGACTATTTGGCTGTCGTATCTACGTGTCTAATGGTTTCCTTGAGCAGTCCCTCCCCACCAGCACTTGCATTATTCCACTGTCTGTATCTGGCCAGAATACATTGTGGTGGATAGGTCATGCTGGGGTTTGGTAGACTTCTGCAAGGACCAAGCGAATATGCAATGTTTGAATTCTTACCAATAATCGTCAGAGATGGGGATAGAGAGTGAGAAAAGAGAAAAACATTTTTCACAAATACATTTACAACGTTTAACCTGGTCATTCCCGTGTCTTCAGTGAATGACCTCCCACTTCATTAACCGTTACCTCAGGCTTGCCTCCATTCCTAACAATCACCTTTCCTGCCTATGTGATTCTTGATTATAATGGTGTGTGTTGTAATTTTGCTCATTTCTTGGTCTAGGGGGTCTAACTTTATGTGGGCTGTTGCAGTTGTGGGCATAATGCCCTTCTCTCCTACAATGGTAACAAATCCTGGGCTTCCTCCAAGTGTCAGTGAAATGGGGTCTTGGCTGATTTGATGCCTCCTCAAACGCTCGGATGCTCATCATCATCAATCGTTTCCCCTGTGCTTCCCTGGTTCCTTGGTTTTTATGATTATGGTGTGGTCTTTCTCGTGATCTACAATCTCTTGCAATGTGTCCCTTTCTATGACAATGGTAACAGACTACCATATCTGGATTTCTCGCAGGGGTGTGGGGCTTTTGTTGGGGTGGTCTTGTGGTTTGGGCCTGTATTTTTGCTGCCATTAACTTATCTCTTTGTGACTCTCTGTATCTGGTGATATTCTGATCCTGATTGATGACGGCCTCTCTTAGTGCAGTCACCGAGATATCTCTCCAGTTTGGGTTGGTGGTCTGTACCCTTGTTTTTAATTCATCTTTTAAACCATTCATTAATACCTTAACCGCTATTCTTCTATGTTGTGCATTTGTCTTGATGTCCGTGATCCCAGTGTTTCCAGCCATTATTTGCAGTGCTCGATTGAAATAATTAGAAACATTTTCCCTTTCGTTTTGTCTTATGGAGAAAATTTCATTCCACTTGACAGCAGCTGGGAAATATATTCCTAACTGTCGGTTAATCTGCCTAATACATTCCTGATTGTGTTCCTCCGTACAAGGTACCTCTGTGTTTAATTTACAATCAGCAATGAACTTTTCAGGGTCAACCCTGGAGGGCAAACATGCCCTCAGCACTGTCCGCCACTCTTTGTTGGTGGGTTCTGTGGCGTTTCCTAGTTCTTTTATAAACCTTTGACATTTGGCTAGATTTTTCCTAGGATCAGGAAATTCAGACACAATTGATCTCAATTCGGTCCGGGACAAGAGACAGCGCATTGCACTGTCCTTGACGGGAATGATTCCCTGATCGTCAGTCTTCCCATTGGGGACTGAGATCACCCTGGCCAGATTGAGCTCAGTTCCATCATCTTGTGTTGGCCTTACAATATGGGGTACATCTGTTTGTGCGTGATATGAAACATTGTACGTACCTGTGGACACGACCTCACCTGACCCTCCGTTAGGGGGTTCGATTATTGCCTTTACCCATTTGGTCGTGTCCACCTGGATGGCTTCTGTGATGGTTGTTGGAAGAGGTGCTGACATCGTTCTGGGCTCACTGTCTTGTTTGTATTCCTGAGGGAGGTTTGACATGGGGTGCAACTGGCACAGGTTAATAGTTGTACATTCAACAGTATTACAATAATCATTGTTACATTTATTACACTTATTCTTATAATCTATATTACAGTTGCTAAGAGCGTTTTTATTGTTCCACCCTTGTGCTTTTCTCTCCGCAATCAACTCCTCTCCCGATGCCATGTCTCTCCTCTCAAGATAAGAGTCAGAAAAGTCAATAGACTCTCTTTGTAATTCACTTTCCTGTTGCCATAACTGTAAATATTCATAACGTTTATTTTGTCTCTTCGTTAGTTCAACGAGACTTATCCTCCTCCTTAAATTTTGTAACACCTCTGGACTGAAGCTACCTATTCTTGGGAACTTGTCCCTGTCTTGTACAGTCATTCTTTGCCATTCATCACATAAAACCTCTGTGTGACTACCGTATTTTTCACACATAATGTATCTTGCCGACCCAATTGGTCGGTCCTCCGAATCAACCTGAACCTGGGTTGATCGCCCCCTACCGGAACAAATGGCCCCCATAATCTGTAGGCGTTGCTTATTCCTCCTTGGATCTTTTATCTCAAGGTTTTCAGCGAACCCTTACAAACAAACCAAGATGTCCTTGGGCAGGCCGGCGGTGGTGGTTTATCAAGTACCCCACTTACTTCTCGCCCACGTTGGCCTATGCCGCAATCACTGTAAACCAGAGCTGTGGTACCCAACCCAGGGCCCCTGTAAACCTTTACTTACTGGGGCGTGCTGGACCTACCAGTCCCCAGCAAGTATCGGTTGTTGGATAGTTCCTGAGTGACCAGCGAACTTCCCTTCCAAAAATAAAAAATTACACAAATCACGTCAGAATGTACAAATAGCGTTTGTGACCACTTTACTCTAATGGTATTTAGGTCAGATTACTAACTACTGCACACAATTACGTGTGGTCCAATCGTTCAGTACACGAGCACTACTTGTCATGTACTGAAAGACCAATGGAATCGATGTTTCCGGCCGCGATTCCTTCAGCAAGAGCTTATGGCCTATATGGGTTCTGCACCAACACCCCAGGCGTTGTGCCACTGGACTTTTATAGCGGACCTTTTACCTTACGACCTCCTGGTCTTGTTCCTTATGACCTCCTGGTCTTGTTACCTTATGGTCCGCTATACTCTAATGCTCAAATATTATTTTAACCAGGGATGCCTCCCTAGCCACCGTATATGTCACTTACACGTATGTTCCTCGACGAGTACTCGACTTTCCTTTTGGTTCCACCTTAAAGTTATATAAACTTTTGTATACAAACATACTCACTCAACACATGTACACTTTGTTTCTATATCTATTTCTGCGCAGAAATTGTCTTCAGGCCAAGAGTGTTACCAATTAGGAGCAGGATCTGTTAAACTAAATTTTAGATTTTCCAAAAAATAGATTTGCGTTATTTACCGCGTCGCGTTATCTACCGCTGTGCGTTACTTATCGCTTTTGCGCTAATTATCGCTTTGCGCTAATTATCGCTTTGCGCTAATTCAACTTTTCGTGACTTGGGCTACGTGGGCGTAACCAGACGCTACGTTGCGTAATGAACGCTGCGTGCGTCTGCCTTTTGGATTGCGTACGCTAGTCTTTGTTAGCGACACGTGTACGCAATGCAAAGGATCCACCGTAACACAATATATATACTTTTATCAATGTAAATGATCCCTGATCATCTACCGCAATCCACACTGACTGCCTTGTATCTCAGACAAACCGTGTGTTTGTTCTATACTTTAACTATTACCTCTTACTATTAAATAACAGCAAATCTCCTTTTAGCCCTTTCTATCAACTATAAAATTTGGCAAACAGGAATAGTGATATACGAAAAAATGAAATAGAAATGCAGATATATGCGTGCGTACGCAAGACAAAAGAAAAATAAACAGTTTTAAAAGACACAAGCGTTTTGTTCTTACTTCCGGTTACCGGATTCCTTCAGCACTCTTTACCTAAGCGAAGCAGACGCTTATCCCGTCAGCAACTGCGAGACAACCTCCCACCCTTTTGCTGGGGGATAACGTCTGCTGATCTACCTAGTGCAGATGTGAAAAGGACCGGACGAGCCCGCAATTGACAATGCTAAATTCCTTTGTCGTATAAACAACCCTTATGAAGCTAAGAACACTGTACGCTGTTTACTTAAGAAGTACCGTAATGGTACGCTATCTGCGTAGCGATCGCTCAGCCGTAGGCGAGACGCTCAAGCGTCACGTTCGCTCACGGCCCAGTGATCACAGGACACGTTATTGGTTATGTCTAGGGGAATGATTCGCTGTAGCGTAGCGTACGCTCGAGACCACGAGGAGGTCACCAGCGGTGCAGGCGCTCACAGCACAATACCTTTATATTTAAACCTTTTAACAATGTAATGCGCTATATATCTTAATGTGAATACAGGGTGTAAGTGCAACCTTGTGTAACCTGACTAACTACAAAGCTGATTGAACGTCACCGACGCTCAAGTGAACACTTAACACTATAGAAAATACACAGATACTTGTTTAGGGTTCCAAAGCCTATTATCTGTATTATATCTAGTATACTTGTAAAAGAGTAACACAGTACAAATGATACACTACAATATAACAAAGACTTCCTAACCAAACACCTAACTAGGGGATAAACTACAATACTATCCTGATCTAATACAATACAATACAATACAATAAAGTTTAGTCTAGGGGAGATATGAGAGAAAAGAGAAAATAGAGAGAGAGAAATAGACACAGAGGGAGAGAGAGAAATTGGCTCACAGAAAGACAATGATTACGGAGAGAACTTACGCACAAGGGTATGATCGCCAGCGCCTCGATATCCAGCTCCCGATTATCAGCAGATAACCGTTGATGAGAGAGTGAGAGCTGGATGTGGTCGGTCTGCCTATTTATGCCCCACACACAATGCAATCTCCTAGTCCCTACAATCCTACAGTTTATTGGACACAGGAATTCGGCCCTGTACTGTAACCAAAGGTCATAGGTTGATTCATACAGGTGGGCTGTGCTGATTTCCAACAGCTCAGGTGGGTGGGGAACTGGGTTTCCCGCCGCATACCTGAGTATGTGCAAATCATAGGAATGGACATAAACTTCTTATGTCCATAACTATTCGCACGAGCGATTAATACGCTCCAAACCAACACCGGAATATTGCTAATTAAATACTCTTCCGATGGGTACCAAACACTGCTGTATGACTCCTGTTAGACCCTTCGTGCAATACAAAGAGGGATTCCTCCGCTCAGGGACATTCTATCTAAACCAAACTTACAGAAACTATTGAGGGGAACATGATCTATAAACTACATTAATTGTGAACTTTTGTAACGAATGAGTCGCACGCTACGATCACATAAACTCTACCGTAAATGCGCATACTGCGCGTGCGAGTGCACGCTATTGCGGGTATGCGCTTCCACGGGAGAGCGTACGCATGCGCAGCACGGACCAGTGTGCGGTGCAAATATGGCAACGTGCATTGAGACATTTTTCTGACTTTGACACTCCATGCCTGTATCTCTCCACCAGCCTTCCCTCTGTCCCCTCCCCCAGCCCCCTCTCACATTGTCTTCAGCTCCTCTTTATAGCTCTTCGCTTCAGGCGGTGATGGCATATGCAGTGCGGAAAAAGAAGCTGAGTGGACGAAAGCCGTCTGACAGACACAGCATGAGTACCAGAAGGCGTGGGCAACAGGTGGAGGAGTAGCAGGATCATGGAGCCGCCAGGACCTGAGGAAGGGGGAGGTGGCTGCAGCTCATCAGTGACACTAGCACTGCCTGCATCATCTATTGACGTGGGTGGCAGGGTGGGCTTTTCTGTTGGAATTACTGTGCAAGGCTGTGGAGAAGGTGGAACTAGTACCATCTACAATTGCAGGTGGTGGAACTCAGTTCTACCTTGCCCCCCCACACACACTGTAACCCCTGACTAACTTATAAATATTATTTACTCACAGAGCTAGATTAAGGTCTGTGGGGGCCCCTGGGCAACAAAGTTGTGGGGGCACGCATCTATCTATCTATCTAACTATAGTCTCTGCTGACAGCGATGCCTTCCTCAGCGGCTCCTTGCAGGATTTGTGCTGCCCCCTTTCCCCATCCATGCATGGCAGCAGCTCACAGTCACTCTGGATGGAGAGTCTGGAAGCAGCGATTACTTCAGCAGCAGAGCACTGGGCCAGGCAGACAGTGCCTGCCCGGATACATTGCTTTTTCTGCCCTTCACTGACCGCCTCCCCCACTATCTCTGCAGGTGGCGGCTGCAGCGACTGCTATGTGTGGGGGCCCTCTATGTGTGGGGGCCCTGGGACAACTGTCCCTGTATGCCCCCCCATTAATCCGACCCCGTTTACTTAATCTGACACTAAAGTACGCTTGGAGTGATAAGTAATGCAACTACTGTATTACAAAATGAAACGTATTACAATGTGAATATAATGATTAACAGCATAAATCATAAATCACAATTGTATGTCTCTCAGAGCGTTTACTCAGGTCATGACCTAATTGGTGCACAGCTCGTTTCCATTATTTGCAATCAGGCTGTTTCCAGACAATTTGTCTCCCAGTGCGAACAGTAAAAAATGCACCCTCCCCCGTAGACATTCAAAAATGCACCCCCCCCATAGACATTCTAAATATGAAATATTTGCATTTGGTGGAGGCACGTGTGTGCCTGAAAGGGGTGTGGCCTCGCTGCGATGGGTGTGGCCATTCAGTAAAAGATTACCTTACACATTATGCCAAACACTGTAATGCCCTATATAACATTAAGTGCCCATTACACTATGTTATGCCACACACAGTAATGCCCCTTGTACCATATTATGTCCCTGACACCATTTTATGGCCCACACAGTTATGCCCCTGACATCTTATTAAGGGGCCGATTCAGACCTGATCGCTAGACTGCGTTTTCTCACAGCTTGCAATCAGATCTGAACTGCGTATGCGTATGCACCGCAATGCGCAGGCACGACAGACCGCAACAACGGGGATCACTGGCCAGTGACGGGATGGTGTAAAATTTCTGAACGTACGGGCGATCGCAAGCAGATTGACAGGAAGAGGGTGTTTGTGGGTGGCAACTGACAGTTTTCTGGGAGTGTTTGGAAAAACGCAGGCATGCCCAAGTGTTTGCAGGAGGGTTCCTGACGTTAATTCCGGTCCCGGACAGGCTGATGTGATCGCAGTGGCTGAGTAAGTCCTGGGCTGCACAGAGACTGCACAAAATCAGTTTGTGCAGCTCTGCTACACATGCGTTCGCACACTTGCACAGTGAAAATACACTCCCCCTGTAGGCGGCGACTATCTGATCACAACAGTTCAAAAATGACCCTCTTTGTTATACACAGTAATGCCACTTGCACCTTATTTTGCCCCACACATTAATGTATGGGACACCAGATTATGCACCACACAGAAATGCCCAGAACACCAGATTGTGCCCAGATTGTGCCCCACACGGCAATTCCCAGCCCAGGACACCAGATCATTACCCCACACAGTAATGTCCAAGACACCAGATTATGATCCTCAGTATTGCTACCTGCTTATAAAATTCCTGAAAATTGTTAATGCTGCGAGCCGCCTCCCATTTGGCACCCGTGGTCACTGAAATCACTGCTTCTGTGTGTCAGCAGTCATGGCACTTCCGGGTACTGCTGTTTGCTCTATTCCCTGTAAGTACTAGAGGTCCTACTGGTACTCTAGCATCTGTCCTTTCCCTACAACTTCCTTACACTCCCAGCTCTCTAATGTTCCTCCATTATAACAGTCTATAGTGTTTGGAATTTTTGCAGTAGTTAAGGTGGGATGTAATTATGTGACTGGCGGTCAGGAGACCGCCGGCCACAATACCTTCACTTACATCCCGCCCCCTCACTATCCTGATGGTTGACATGCCGACCATTAGCAACTATTCCCACTCATGGGTGTCCGCGACACCCATAGAGTGGGAATAGAACTTGTGGCGAGCGCAGCTCACCACCGTGCCCGTAGCATGGCGAGTGCAGCGAGGATCCTGGCATCGGGATGCTGACCGCTGGGATCCCAGCCGCCGGTAATGCATACCACACCCGTTGAGGATATTTACCTATAGACAATTTTATGGAGGCTTTAACTCTTTCTATCTGTCAATTACTTTAGGGTGAGAGTCTGTATTTGCATATTGCTGTACCTAGCCTTAAAATGTGGAGCCGCTGCCTCCTGAACTTCTGTAAAAGTAAACTGAGCAGCACTATCTCTCTGCAAGTATTGTTAAAGGTCATTTTACTAGCTGTTATGTTAGATCTGTAGTAGTTGTTAGAAGGATTAGCAGGCTTTTCATACTTGCCTACGCTCCCTCATTCTGCAGGAGACTCCCTGAAATAGAAGCGATCTCCCTCACTCCCTGAATAGGGGAATAAATCAGAGATACATACATTCAAATGGGAACATCAGTGCCATTTCCCTGCATTGGTTATAAGACACAATGATCCCTATGGCTACATGCATTTTAAATAAAGTTTCTCATGGCCACTTACAGTATATGAAACCTCTTGTAAAGCACAATACACAAACAAATTCTGCAAAATATAATAAATATATTTTCTTCAACAAGTAGATCTTACTAACTTTGGGGCTCATTTACATATGGATGTAAGTTATTTTTATTACACACCTCTCAGATGTAGCAGTGCACACCCGCACTGATAGGTGTTACTTTCACATCTCCCTGAAATGCTTTTTCAAAAGTAGGCAAGTAGGCAGGCTATTTAATTTATTCAAGTTACAGTATGTGAGTGCAGTTCTCTTGGACATACTTCTACTCACAATGCTGTATTCGCTGCTCTCTGTCTGACTCCACTAGACAGGACAAAGGGGGGACGTATTAAGCCTTGAAGAGTGATAAAGTCATACTTGCCTACTTTTGAAAAAGCATTTTAGGGAGATTGTGAAAGTAACACCTCTAAGCGCGGATGTGTACTGCTACATCTGAGAGGCGCGTCATAAAAATGACTCCAAATGTAAATGAGCCCCAAAGTTAGTAAGATCTACTTGTTGAAGAAAAGACACTGATATTTTTCAGAATTTGTTTGTGTATTGTGTTTTACAAGAGCTTCCATATACTGTAAGTGGCCATGAGAAACCTTATTTAAAATACATGTAGCTATCAAGATCATTGTGCCATATAACCAATGCAGGATAATGGCACTGATGAGCCCATTTGAATGTATATATCTCTGATTTCTATTTCCCCCCAAGAATGTAACAGCTGAATAATGGGGGTAAGGTGCAATCAGGGAGATTGCTGGTCTATTCAGGGAGTGAGGGAGATTGCTGCAATTTCAGGGAGTCTCCTGCAGAATGAGGGAGGGAAGGCAACTATGGATAAAGTGGAAGAGATAAACTACAACTAACCAGCTACTAACTGTTTTTCAAACAGCATGTAACATGGTAGTTAGGAGCTGATTGGCTGGGACTTTATATCTCTCCACTTCATCACGTTCTAAGGCTTAGTTCATATCCACATCAGTGCCAGGAAACACTACTTCATCTCACAGCTGTGTGGTTGGGTAGCTGCTGAACTGTACAGGATAATTGAAGGCCACCTCCCTGGAAAGTGTGTTACTGGTGGATGCCATCGTCAGAAAGCTTAAGCTTTATTAGCCTGAAACCTTGAGGTATGTACTGCCTGAAGACGGGCTAATAAAGCCCAAAACGTTGCTATGCTGGCTCCTTGATGAATTACTGAATAGACCGCAGAGTGCCGCACATCGCATATATATATATATATATATATATATATATATATATATATATATATTGTGACAAGAACACTGGGATAGTGTTTGAGGGCAGGTATATTTGTCCCAGGTTCTTGTCTTACATGTTTTAGAAAATGTTAACTTCTAGGAAAAATGCTTTTTGTTTTGTCTGAACCTTTTCAGTTTGCTGTAAAAGCTGGGTAAAGGCTCTGAGAGAGAGATAAGGCGAGTTCTAGACATTGGGCCCAGTTCGGGTCTTTGGCCTCACAGAGGGCTAATCAGGGTTTCAGCTGTGTAAGAGTGTTATAGTGCTGCTAGCCTGATTAGTATGGGCAGACTGCCTGGGAAGGCTGCAGGATCTGTGTGTGAGAGACACGCTTTCTGATGCAAGTAAGCTATACAGTATGTACTGAAGAACTCTGTGTTTTGTTTAGTGACAGTTAGGAATATCTTATGTTTAGTTAGTGCCGGACAGGCAAGGTATTTTTATTTTGGGGTTTGTTTTATTTTCTGTTTCAATAAAACTGGCCGGGGTCAGTTGTACCAGAAACTGGACTTGTGTTGTTCCTCAGCTGCTGCGTGCGGCCATATTCCCCAGGAAAAGGCGCCTTGCACCCCTACAGTGTTACAACTTGGTGGAGAATGCGAGCACACCGTTCTGCGCATAAGTGAAAGCAGCAGCTTTGTGAGGCCTGCAGAAAACGGTGGTTTATGCAGATACAGCCCAGTGTGAAGTTACTGAGACTCACCCCTGAGGGTTTGATATATGTCCTGGGTGAAAGCAGCTACAAAGCCGCCTGAAAAATCTGTCGACATGGAGGATCTGCTTAAAGCCTTGCTGCAAGCTACAGCGGCTCAGCAGGAGGCCAACCGACAGCAGCAGGTGGCAATGGAGGAAAATAGGAGACAACAGCAGGTGGCAATGGAGGAAAATTGGAGACTACAGCAGGAGGCCAACAGACAGCAGCAGGTGGCAATGGAGGAAAATAAGAGACAACAGCAGGCAGTTGTTGATGAACTTTACAGGCAACAGCGTCAGGATAGAGAGGCCTTAGCAGAAGTGGTGCAGAGACTTGCAGCTCGGGTTGGAGATGTGGCCGTCAGTGCTCCAACCAGCTCTAGTTCTATACGGGCCAGTCACTTCCTGCAGAAAATGACAGAGGCTGATGATGTGGAGGCCTATCTGACCACGTTTGAAAGGACTGCCGAGCGTGAGAACTGGCCGAAAGCACAGTGGGCCAGTCTGCTGGCACCTTTCCTGTCAGGTGAGCCCCAAAAAGCTTACTTTGATTTAAGCCCTGCTGAGGCTCGGGACTATGATAAACTAAAGACTGAGATCCTGACCCGCCTGGGAGTCACGCTGTCAGTACGAGCACAACGGGTGCACCGTTGGCTGTACGCCATGGAGAAGCCTCCGCGCTCCCAGATGCACGACCTTATTCAGCTAACAAAAAAATGGCTACAGCCAGAGACATTAACTGGTCCCCAGATGGTGGAAAGAGTCGTCATGGACCGCTACTTGAGATCTTTGCCCATGGTCCTGCGCAAGTGGGTGAGCCATGGAAACCCGGGTACTGCTGACCAATTAGTGGACATGGTAGAGAGGTATTTGGCAGCAGAGGAACTACTGATGACCACCCAGCAACCCATAGATCCTCGACAGCGCCCTTCAGTAAAGACTGGTAAGACTGTTCCGTGGGAAAACGTTGCTGGGCGGTTAAGAGAACGCAAGGCTGGAGAGACTGTAAACACTGGCCCTGGAGACAGGCCAATGGGGATAGAACGGTCTATGCTGCCCAAACGGGTTGATAATCGTGTGGTTAAATGTTTTAGGTGTGGTATGCCAGGTCATGTTATTGCCAATTGCCCAGTCACGCAAGAACCCATGCAATGTGATGCTGCCTTTGAATGTCGCAGAATGTCTTTCTTTGCTAGGTTAGCCTGTACTGTGGTACCTTCACCTGAGCTGGAAAAACAAATGTGTGATGTGTTCTTAGAGGGTAACCGGGTAGAGGCCTTGCTAGATTCAGGAAGTTTAGTTACCCTCGTGAAAGCTGGGTTAGTGAACCCCTTAAAGGTCCAGCAAATACCTATTGGGGTAACTTGCATACATGGGGATACCCAACATTATGCCACTGCTGAGGTGAATATAGAAACTTGTTGTGGGTCAGCAATGGTTAAAGTGGGACTGGTCCCTACCTTGGTGCATGAGGCCGTAATAGGGAGGGATTTTCCTCATTTTTGGAAACTGTGGGAATCACGGTTATCAACAGATGTGAGAAGTAAAAAGCCAGTTGATAATACCGGTGATTTTATGGATGTACGTGGGTCTTCGGAACTTTCTGGCCCTTTGCCTTTTGCTAGTTTGGCTGGGGAAGTGACAGATGGGGAGTCCAGTGAGGACCCTCTTGCCGGGAACAGAGACATAGTAGTTAGAACTGAAAGCGTGCCTGACCTGGAGGTAAAGAAGGATCTGTTTGCGTCTGAACAGTTAAAGGATCCTACCTTAATAAAGGCTAGAGAGAATGTTAAGATTGTTAATGGGGAACCTGTGGTACCAGGTGACAGGGTTACGTATCCCCACATGGCCATCTGTAATGAGCTCTTGTACCACATTGTCAAAAGGGGTGAGGATGTGGTGGAACAGCTGGTAGTTCCCCAGCCTTATCGGAGAACGGTACTAGATTTAGCTCATAGTCACGTTACCGCAGGACATTTAGGGGCAGAAAAAACCACTGAAAGAGTTTTACAAAGGTTCTTTTGGCCAGGGGTTTATAAAGAAGTGTCTGAATATTGTTCTTCCTGTCCTGAATGCCAGTATCATGCCCCTAGACCCCATTTCAGGAGCCCACTAGTTCCCATGCCTATTATAGAGGTCCCGTTTGACAGAATAGCCATGGATCTCGTGGGGCCCTTGTTAAAGTCTGCTCGGGGCCATCAGTATATCCTGGTAATTATGGACTATGCCACTCGATATCCTGAGGCTGTCCCTTTACGCACTATCACAACCAAGGCGATAGCTAGGGAGCTGGTGCAGGTATTTAGTAGAGTGGGAATACCAAAAGAAATTTTGACTGACCAAGGTACTCCATTTATGTCAAGGATCATGAAAGAGTTGTGCAAGTTATTTAAGGTCACTCACCTCAGGACGTCCATCTACCATCCCCAAACTGACGGGTTGGTGGAAAGGTTTAATAAAACATTAAAAAGTATGTTAAAAAAGGTTGTTGAGAGAGATGGGAAAAACTGGGATTGTTTGTTGCCCTACTTGTTAATGGCCGTCAGAGAAGTTCCTCAGTCCTCTACGGGGTTTTCTCCATTTGATTTGTTGTATGGTAGACACCCCAGAGGGCTGTTGGATATTGCCAAAGAGACGTGGGAAGGACAGCCCACTCCTTATAGAAGCGTTATTGAGCATGTAACACAAATGCAGGATAGGATTGCAGCCGTGGTACCTGTTGTCAGAGAGCACATGGAACAGGCCCAAAGTGCTCAACAGAGGGTCTATAACCGGAGTGCCAAGATACGGGAATTTGCTCCTGGAGATAGAGTTCTTGTTTTGGTACCCACTGTGGAAAGCAAATTCCTAGCTAAATGGCAGGGTCCATTTGAGATTAGGGAAAAAGTGAATGAGGTTAATTACAAAGTATACCAGCCGGGAAAGAGAAAACCCGAACAGATCTACCATGTTAACTTAATCAAACCCTGGAAAGATAGGTTGTCTCTGTCAGCGGAGCCTTGCCCTTCGGTGTCTTCACCCCGGTTGCTTCCCGCAGTGAAGGTGTCAGAGACATTATCAGCTGATCAGAACAATCAGGTTAAAGAATTTCTCATCCAAAATAGGGAGGTATTTTCAGAGCTGCCTGGCCGAACGACCATAATAAAACATGACATTGTCACAGAACCAGGGGTCAGGGTTCATTTAAAGCCATATAGGATTCCTGAAGCTCAGCGAGAAGCTATTTCTAAGGAAGTTAAAACCATGTTAGAACTGGGAGTCATAGAGGAGTCTAACAGTGAGTGGTCCAGTCCCATAGTGCTCATCCCGAAGCCCGACGGTAGCATACGCTTCTGTAATGACTTTCGTAAGTTAAATGAGGTGTCCAAGTTTGACGCATACCCCATGCCCCGTGTGGATGAGCTTGTAGAAAGGCTGGGAACAGCCAGGTTTCTCACCACATTGGACCTGACCAAAGGTTACTGGCAAATACCTTTATCTGATAGCGCCAAAGAAAAAACAGCCTTTTCGGTTCCGGAGGGGCTGTACCAGTATAAGATGTTACCCTTTGGGTTGCATGGGGCTCCAGCAACCTTTCAACGGGCGATGGATAAAATTTTGAGGCCCCATAGAAAATATGCAGCTGCCTATTTGGATGATGTGGTAATTCACAGTACAGACTGGGGGTCCCATTTGGTTAAAGTACAAGCAGTACTGGACTCAATCAGAGAGGCAGGGTTAACTGCTAACCCAAAGAAGTGCTGCCTCGCAATGGAGGAGGTCAAATACTTGGGCTTCACCATAGGCAGAGGTCTGATTAGGCCCCAATTGAATAAAGTTGATGCTATTCAAAACTGGCCTCGTCCAGTGAATAAAAAACAGGTAAGGGCTTTTTTGGGAATTACTGGGTACTATAGACTGTTTATTCCTAATTTTGCGACCACAGCGGTGCCGTTGTCAGACCTTACCAAAGGGAAGCAGTCAAATGTGGTGAAATGGAACCCTGATGCAGAAAAGGCGTTCCAAGCGTTAAAAGTGGCTTTGTGTTCACAACCGGTGTTGATAACACCAGATTTTTCAAAAGAATTTGTGGTACAGACAGATGCCTCAGAGGTAGGGATAGGTGCTGTGCTGTCCCAAACCAGAGATGGGGACGAACACCCTATCATTTATTTGAGTAGGAAACTCAATGAGCATGAAAAAAGGTATGCCATTGTGGAAAAGGAGGCTTTGGCCATTAAGTGGGCACTAGATACCTTGAGATATTACCTCTTGGGTAGACAATTCAGACTAGTGACAGACCATGCCCCTTTAAAATGGATGTATGTAAATAGAGGCAAGAATGCTCGTGTAACTAGATGGTTTCTAGCGTTGCAGGACTTTAAGTTTACTGTCGAACATAGACCGGGAACACAATTGGCCAACGCAGATGCATTGTCTCGCATCTTCTGTTTGGGGGCTACAAGTGTTCCGGCCCCTAGGTCGAAACAGGGGAGGGGGATATGTGACAAGAACACTGGGATAGTGTTTGAGGGCAGGTATATTTGTCCCAGGTTCTTGTCTTACATGTTTTAGAAAATGTTAACTTCTAGGAAAAATGCTTTTTGTTTTGTCTGAACCTTTTCAGTTTGCTGTAAAAGCTGGGTAAAGGCTCTGAGAGAGAGATAAGGCGAGTTCTAGACATTGGGCCCAGTTCGGGTCTTTGGCCTCACAGAGGGCTAATCAGGGTTTCAGCTGTGTAAGAGTGTTATAGTGCTGCTAGCCTGATTAGTATGGGCAGACTGCCTGGGAAGGCTGCAGGATCTGTGTGTGAGAGACACGCTTTCTGATGCAAGTAAGCTATACAGTATGTACTGAAGAACTCTGTGTTTTGTTTAGTGACAGTTAGGAATATCTTATGTTTAGTTAGTGCCGGACAGGCAAGGTATTTTTATTTTGGGGTTTGTTTTATTTTCTGTTTCAATAAAACTGGCCGGGGTCAGTTGTACCAGAAACTGGACTTGTGTTGTTCCTCAGCTGCTGCGTGCGGCCATATTCCCCAGGAAAAGGCGCCTTGCACCCCTACAGTGTTACAACTTATATATATACTAGGTGATTCATCGCGCCCTACGGGCGCTCTTTACACCGTCGTTAGGGGCTACGCCCCGTTATCCCCTGCACACCTTTAGACATACGCAGGCCGGTAGATAACAGAATCAGAAACACAGGGCAGTATAGAGGGCATACAGAAATGGTGTCCGGTTGAGAAAAGATAGAGAGGCGTAGGGGGGGGGGGGGGGGGGGGGGAGGGAATGTACAGAAAGGCTGTGGGATCGGTAAAGGATAGGCAGAGTCAGGGTGGTAGGGAGAGGATAAAGAGAGGCAAGGTGTTAGGCAGAAAATACCGTTGCAAGAGGCTACGACCTGTTAACCCCTGCACGGGCTACAGCTGTGCTATAATTGTTATTATATGGAGTATTACCTGCAAAAAAAGTTTATGCTATTAGGTAAATATTGCAAGGGGGAAGGGCGTGCGATTGTCAAGGGGGCGTAGCCCTTTGTGAGGGTGTAAAGAGTGGCCACAGGGCACAATGAATAACATAGTGTTGTATATACTGCTAGTGTATGCAGCGCAGCTTATACATACAGTGGCCACAGGTATCAGAGCAGCGTATACACACAATGGATACAGGTAGCAGCGCAGTTTATACACACAGTGGGCACAGGTATCAGAGCCGCGCATACACACAATGGACACAGGTAGCTGAGCTGCTTATACACACAATGGCCACAGGTAACGGAGCCACGTATCCACACAGTGGCCAGAGGTAGCAGGGCAGCTTATACACACAATACCCACAGGTAGCAGAGCCGCTTATACACACAATACCCACAGGTAGCAGAGCCGCTTATACACACAGTGCCCACAGGTAGCAGCGCAGCTTATACACACAGTGGCCACAGGTATCAGAGCCACGTATCCACACAGTGGCCAGAGGTAGCAGGGCAGCTTATACACACAATACCCACAGATAGCAGAGCCGCTTATACACAGCGGCCACAGGTAGCAGAGCCGCTTATACACACAGTGCCACAGGTAGCAGAGCCGCTGATACACACAGTGCCCACAGGTAGCAGAGACGTTGATACACACAGTGGCCACAGGTAGCAGAGACGTTGATACACAATGTGCCCACAGGTAGCTGAGCTGCTTATACACACAATGGCCACAGGTAACGGAGCCACGTATCCACACAGTGGCCAGAGGTAGCAGGGCAGCTTATACACACAATACCCACAGGTAGCAGAGCCGCTTATACACACAATACCCACAGGTAGCAGAGCCGCTTATACACACAGTGCCCACAGGTAGCAGCGCAGCTTATACACATAGTGGCCACAGGTATCAGAGCCATGTATCCACACAGTGGCCAGAGGTAGCAGGGCAGCTTATACACACAATACCCACAGATAGCAGAGCCGCTTATACACACAGTGCCCACAGGTAGCGGAGCCGCTTATACACACAGTGCCCACAGGTAGCAGAGCCGCTGATACACACAGTGCCCACAGGTAGCAGAGACGTTGATACACACAGTGGCCACAGGTAGCAGAGACGTTGATACACAACGTGCCCACAGGTAGCAAAACTGTTTATACACACAATGACCGTAGGTAGCAGTGTTGCTTATACACACAATGGACCCCGGTAGCAGTGCCAATTCTACACACAATTCCCATAGGTAACAGAGGCACTTATACACACAGTGACCACAGGTAGCTGAGCCGCTTATACACACAATGGCCACAGGTAGCAGCACCACTTATACACACAATGGCCACTTTTAGCAGCACCGCTTATACACACAATGGCCACTGGTAGCAGTGTCACTTATGCACACAATGGCCACAGGTAGCAGCACCACTTATACACACAATGGCCACAGGTAGCAGTGGCGCTTATACACACAATGGCCACAGCTAGCAGTGTCACATACACACAATGGCCACTGGTACCAGAGCCGTGTATACACCCAGTGGCCACAGAGAGCTGTGCCACTTATACACAATGGCCACAGGTAGCAGTGTCGCTTAGAAACATAATGGCCACAGTATTACTTTTTTTTTATTAATCCAATGTCCATTAGTAGCAACTACACTCAAAGAAGTTCAGTGTGTGTGTGTGGGGGGGGGGGGGGGCTTGGAAAGAGGGTGGGTTCAGTGAGGTGGAGGTGCCTATCCATGCCGCTGATCACCCCGATTCAGGGAATCACTTGTAGCGGCTGCGGATGGTGTCCGAGGTGTTACGTGTGGTGGAGGGGTGGGTGCGGAAGGGGGTCCAGAGGTGTTGCGGGTGGTGGAGGGGTGGGTGCAGTGGCACGGATGGCGGAAAGGGTGCAGAGGTGCTGTGGGTGGGGGAGGGGTAGCTGTGGAGGGGGCGCGGATGGGGGAGGGGGTCTAAAGGTGCTGCGGGTGGGGGAGGTGCGGGTGCGGAAGGGGAGTGTAGATGCTGTTGGTGGAGGAGGGGTGGGTGCGGGGGTCTGTGGATGAAGGAGGGGGTCTGGAGGTGGTGTGCATGGGGGAGGGGCGATGTAGTGGGGGGGTGTTTGGGGAGGTGGGGTTGCAGGGGGGGTGAGGTTGGGTGATAGGTTCTAGAAGTGCTGCGGGTGGAGGGGTGGCTGCAGGGGAGCCGTGGATAGGGTCCGGAGGTGCTGTGGGAGGTGGTCCAGAGGTGCTGCCGGTGGGGGAGGTGTGGTAGGTCCATGAATGGTGGAAGGTGTCTATAGATGATGTGGGTGGGGGAGGGGGCCGGAGGTGCTGTGGTTGGGGGAGTGGCGGCTGCGGGGGTGTGGTGGGGGTCCGGGTGCGCTGTGGGCAGGGGAGAGGGCAGGGGGTGCTGTGGGTGTGGGTGCTACGGGAGTGTCGCTGGTGGGAGGGGGATGTGGTGGATGCTGTGGGTGGGAGGGGGGGCATGTGCAGCGGTTGGGGGGCAGATGTGGTGGATGCTGTTGGTGCAACGGGTGGAGTGGAGGATGCGGGGGTGTAACGCGGGGGGAGAGGTGGGTATGGAGGTGCGGGGCTGACGTCGGTGGGGGAGGGGTGGTGGGTGCTGCAGGTGCTACGGGTGGGGGAGGGGCGTGTGCCGCGGGTGGATGTGGTGGATGCTGTGTGCGCTGCGGGTGGGGTGGAGGGTGCTGGGGGGGAGAGGTGAGAATGGGGGTGGGTTGGGGTAGGGGAGGGTTCGGGGGTGTAGCGGGGGGAGAGGTAGGGGAGGTGCAGGGGTACTGCCGGTGGGGGTGGGTTGTGGGTGATATGGGTGGGGAAGGGGGCGGGAGTGCGGCGGGTGGGGGAGGGGCATGTGCGGGGGATGGATAAGGTGGGTGCCGTGGGTGGAGGAGGGGTGGGGGGTGCTGCGGGTGGGTGCAGGGGTGCGGGGGTGGCATGGGTGGGAGAGGAGGGGGGCGGCGTGGTTTGTGGGTGCTACGGGTGGGGGAGGCGCGTGTACCGTGGGTGGTGGACAGATGTGGGGGAGGGGCGGGGTGGTGCTGCGGATGGGGGAGGGTGCAGGAGTGCAACGGGTGGGGGAGGGGCGTGTGTCGCGGGTGGGGGAGGGGCGGGAATGCCACGGGTGGGGGAGGGGCGTCTGCTGCTGGTGGGGGAGGGGCGGGAGTGCCGCGGGTGGGGGGGTGCTGCAGATGTGGGTGTTATGGGTGGCGGAGGGGGTGGGAGTGCCGCGGGTGGGGGAGGGGCGGGAGTGGTGCGGGTGGGGGAGGGGTGGGGGTGCTGCAGATGTGGGTGCTATGGGTGGGGGAGGGGGTGGGTGTGCCGCGGGTGGGGGAGGGGTGGGAATGCAGCGGGTGGGGGGGGGCATCTGCTGCTGGTGGGGGAGGGGCGGGAGTGCCGCTGGTGGGGGAGAGGTGGGGGGTGCTGCAGATGTGGGTGCTATGGGTGGGGGAGGGGGTGGGAGTGCCATGGGTGGGGGAGTGGTGCGGGTGGGGGAGGGGCGGGGGGGTGCTGCAGATGTGGCTGCTATGGGTGGGGGAGGGGGCGGTAGTGCCGTGGGTGGGGGAGGGGTGGGGCTGCTGCAGATGTGGCTGCTATGGGTGGGGAGAGGGCGGTAGTTCCACGGGTGGGGGAGGGGCGGGGGGTGCCGCGGGTGGGGGAGGGGCAGGGGAGTGCTGCAGATGTGGGTGCCATGGGTGAGGGAGTGAGTGCCGCGGGTGGGGGGTGCTGCAGGTGTGGGTGCCGCGGTTGGGAGGGTGCGGGAGTGCGACGGGTGGTACTGCAGGTGTGGGTGCTATGGGTGGGGGAGGGGGCGGGAGTGCCGTGGGTGGGGGAGGGGCGGGTGCCGCGGGTGGAGGAGGGGTGGGAATGCCGCGGGTGGGGGAGGTGCATCTGCTGCTAGTGGGGGAGGGGCGGGAGGGCCGCGGGTGGGGGGTGCTGCAGATCTGGGTGCTATGGGTGGGGGAGGGGGTGGGAGTGCCATGGGTGGGGGAGTGGTGCGGGTGGGGGAGGGGAGGGGCGGGGGGGTGCTGCAGATGTGGTTGCTATGGGTGGGGGAGGGGGCGGTAGTGCCATGGGTGGGGGAGGGGTGGGGCTGCTGCAGATGTTGCTGCTATGGGTGGGGGAGAGGGCGGTAGTTCCACGGGTGGGGGAGGGGCGGGGGGTGCTGCAGATGTGGCTGCCGCGGGTGGGGGAGGGGCAGGGGAGTGCTGCAGATGTGGGTGCCATGGGTGGGGGAGTGAGTGCCGCGGGTGGGGGGTGCTGCAGGTGTGGGTGCCGCGGTTGGGAGGGTGCGGGAGTGCGACGGGTGGTACTGCAGGTGTGGGTGCTACTGGTGGGGGAGGGGGCGGGAGTGCTGTGGGTGGGGGAGGGGCGGATGCCGCGGATGGAGGAGGGGTGGGAATGCCGCGGGTGGGGGAGGTGCATCTGCGGCTGGTGGGGGAGGGGCGGGAGTACCGCGGGTGGGGGGTGCTGCAGATGTGGGTGCTATGGGTGGGGGAGGGGGTGGGAGTGCCGTGGGTGGGGGTGGGGTGGGAGTGCTGCGGGTGGGGGAGGGGTGGGGGGTGCTGCAGATGCGGGTGCTATGGGTGGGGGGAGGGGGTGGGAGTGCCGCGGGTGGGGGAGGAGCGGGAGTGCCGCTGTTGGTGCGGGGTGGGGGGTGCTTCAGATGTGGCTGCTATGGGTGAGGGAGGGAGCGGTAGTGCCACGGGTGGGGGAGGGGCGGGGGGTGCTGCAGATGTGGCTGCCATGGGTGGGGGAGGGGTGGGAGTGCCGCGGGTGGGGGAGGGGCGGGGGGTGCTGCAGATGTGGGTGCCATGGGTGGGGGAGTAAGTGCCGTGGGTGGGGGTTCTGCAGGTGGGTGTGGGAGGGGCGGTAGTGCCGCTGGTGGGGGTGCTGCAGATGTGGCTGCTATGGGTGGGGGAGGGGGCGGTAGTGCCACGGGTGGGGGAGGGGCGGGGGGTGCTGCAGATGTGGCTGCCATGGGTGGGGGAGGGGTGGGAGTGCCGCGGGTGGGGGAGGGGCGGGGGGTGCTGCAGATGTGGGTGCCATGGGTGGGGGAGTAAGTGCCGTGGGTGGGGGGTTCTGCAGGTGTGGGTGCCGCGGGTGGGAGGGTGCAGGGAGGGGGGAGAGAGGGGAGTGGGCGGAGATGGGGAGGGGACTGGGCAGACCGAGGTAGGGGACTTTTCCTGGCCTGCATCCAGCCACCCAGATCTGTGACTGTGACTCCGCCCAGCGTTAGAAATGCAGGCACAGAGTCACAAGGCTATTATATAGGAGATATATATATATATATATATATATGCTGGGGGGTACACTGGGCTCCACAAGGATAGACATTGGGGTGTAGAGTAGGATCTTGATCCGAGGCACCAACAGGCTCAAAGTTTTAACTGTTCCCAGAATGCACAGCGCCGCCTCCTTTATAACCCCGCCTCCCTGCACAGGAGCTCAGTTTTGTAGTTGGTGCTGCAGTAAGCAGACACTTAACAGAGGGGCTGCTCCAGGCAGCCCTAAGAAGAGCTTTTTTTGAAGAAAAAGTGAAGACTACAAGGGCAGCAGCGGTGGTAAATGTCAGGAGACATTCACTGCAGCAGCTCCAGCTCTCCCCAGCGGCGCTGTACACTCCCGAGCCCTGGTTGCTGGGTAACTACAGCGGAGGCTCCGGTTTTCTTCTCAGTCAGGCACACTAGACGGGGGCTCTCTGGGATCGTGTGCCGCGCTTCGGGAGGTGGTGAGTGGGTCCCGCTTGCGGGACCCGGACTTTATCGCGATCCGGCGTGGTCAGTGGGAGGCGGGCCGCGCTGGCGGTGGACACTGTGGCAGTACAGGCGATCCCACTAGATCACCAGGGCATGGGTGCAGGTCAGGTTTTCTCTCTAAACCATTTTCAGTAGCCCACAGTACCTGGTGGTTTTGCCAGCAGGGGGATAAGGCTTAGACCTGAAGCCCCTCCCCCAGCCCCAGGGCGCCATTTCCCGCAAATGTTGCCACCCTGGAGCTGCATATCTGTCTCTCCCTCACTACCTGTCAGTGTCTGGGCGCCATTATCTCTCAGCTTCACTGTTCCTGGGACTGCTTTGGCAAATCCTCCTGGTTGTCAGTGCTGTGACTTTACATGACACTTAAGTATTCTACCTGCCTTTTTAGACAGTGCTAGTTAAGAAAGAGTGCATTTAGTCAGGGTTTTCTAGTACAATTACCCTGTGATATACATCCAGTTCTTACTGTGCCGTGTTATATCTATTGACTACATAGCTATGTATATATAAGCTAGTCCAGTGCAGTATTATTGTTAGTAATAACCTCTGCATTGTACAAACTGTGACTATCTGTGTGTGCATTTGCTAGCTGAGTGGTGTCCATTTCGTGTCTTTCACTCAACTTGCTATCCCTATATTCTATAACCTGAGGGGGCTTGATGCGTCAGGTTTTATATTGATACAGGATATTCACAAAGATATACTGTATTACGTATTTTGCTCTGTGATTTAGTCACCATATCTCTCCTTTATCTCTGCTAGTGCTGACTACACTGCGCAGGGGTTTGGGCTAGAGGTATTGTGCTGCTGCCAATTGTACTGTGTTACCTGATACTGCAAGTTATATCATGTCTGCTTCTGAGGGTAACGGTTCTGGGGCTGAACACACTGCCGGTGTTGCTGAAGCCACAGATCCCTATGAGGAAAATATAGCAGCTGTGGGCTCTGGTTCTGGGGGCTCCTTACCCCCCAGTGGAACTGTGGCAACGGAGGTACATAATGACCCACTGTGGGTCACTTTTTCCACGCTTCTACATACGCTAGTTAATAAACTAACACCCCCTATGGGACCCCCTATGCCGGTACAACCGTATGTGGTCCCTGCAGCTAACCCGCTGTGGGCAGACTATTTGTCTGCTCAATTGAAGAAGTTGAACCAGTCCCTGACTACTAAAAAGTCTGACCATCGCTCGCCTAAGTCCAAGGAGTCCTCTAAGCGAGCTCTGGTCTCCTCACAATCCACTGCTGTCACTGACACCTTGTCTGATGAAGACGGCACTTACACTGACCCCACAGGTTCTGACTCAGATACGGCTGATGGGGAGGGTAGTTCACCTGTGGATGTTCCTGATCTTTTGGAGGCTATTAAGTTAATTCTACAGATTACGGATGATACCGAGCCATCTGTCCCTTCTAAGAATCCAGATAGGTTCAAGCGTCAGAAGGTGATTAAACAAGTTTTACCTCATTCTGACCACCTAGTGGATATACGCCAGACACCCTGGGAAAACACTGGTACGAAGTTTGTGCCTCAAAAGAAGATGCTGGCTCGCTATCCCCTTGCACCAGAGCTGTCTAAAAATTGGGAAACGCCTCCTCCAGTAGACTCACATGTGGCTAGGATGGTGGTTTCCTCAGCTCTACCTGTCACTACTGTCACGTCTCTAAAAGAGCCTACGGATAAACGTGTGGAGGGTTGTCTGAAAGCGATTTACACCCTCACGGGTGCTGCACAAAGGCCCACTATTGCAGCAACATGAGCTGCAGAGGCTATTGAAGCATGGGCCTTAGAGTTAGAAGCTGAAATCTCTTCTGACCATGCTAGACAATGCTTGTCATATATTGTCACAGTTTCTCGTTATATTAAAGAGGCAGCTTCTGATGCCGGTATCCTAGCAGCCAAGGCCTCTACTACGTCAGTCCTGGCTCGCCGGATATTGTGGCTGAGATTCTGGTCTGTGGATCTGGACTCTAGAAAAACCCTGGAGGTACTCCCTTTCAAGGGAGATATTCTGTTTGGGGAGGACTTAAATAAGATAGTGGCTGACTTGGCTACTGCCAAAACTGCCTGTCTGCCAAGTACCGCTCCTTCTGTGTCGAAGGCTAAAGGTACTTCCTTTCACCCCTTTCGTCCTTCAGGTAAAGCAAAAGGTCAGGCGTACAACAAGCAGGCCCGCACTTCCAAACCTGGTAAGCCACAGCCCAAAAGAGCCTGGGCGGCCCGTCAGCCAGCTTCCAAGGCTGATAAGCCTGCCACATGATGGGGCGGGCCTCCCTCTGGGGGATCCCAGGGAGGGGGGCCGGCTTCTAGGGTATACCCAGGAATGGTTGAAGACCACTTCAGATGCCTGGGTACGGGAAGTTGTCACTCGAGGTTACGCCATAGCCTTCAAAAACTGACCCCCTCATCGATTTTGCCGGACAGACATCCCGTTGGACCAGACAAAGGCAAACACTCTACATTCGGTGGTACAGATCCTCCTGGATACAGGAGTCGTAGTACAGGTGCCTCATACGCAGAGGGGCCGGGGGTACTATTCTCCGCTGTTTCTAGTCCCGAAACCGTATGGGTCCTCCCGGCCCATTCTCAACCTCAAGGCTTTGAACAGGTTTGTGAAGGTTTCCAAGTTCCGTATGGAAACCCTTTGTTCTATAGTTCTGGCCTTGGAACCTGGGGACTACATGGTCTCCCTGGATATACAGGATGCTTACCTGCATATTCCTATAGCAGCGTCACATCAGCAATAGCTGAGGTTTGCTATTGGCAACCTCCATTACCAGTTTTGGGCGTTACTTTTGGTTTAACAACGGCTCCGCGAGTCTTCACCAAAGTCATGGCGTTGATGACGGTGGTACTCCGCCGTCAAGGGGTCAGGATACTGCCGTATCTGGACGACTTGTTAATCCTGGCAAATTCCCCAGAACTTCTCCTACGTCATCTAGATATGACGGTCCGGTTTCTACAAGCCCACGGTTGTCTCATCAACTGGAAGAAATCCTCCCTAGTCCCTGCTCAGAGCATGGTGCATCTGGGAGCGCTATTGGACACTCACAACCAGTGGTTGTTCTTGTGTCAGGAGAAAGTCCTGAAGCTTCAGGACAGGATTCGTTGCTTCCTTTCTCGTCTGCAAGTGTCGATACATTCGGCGATGCAGGTGCAGGTCCTCATGGTGTCAGCATTCGACATGGTGGAGTATGCTCAATTCAATTATCGCCCCCTCCAGAGGCTGATTCTAGCCAAGTGGGACGGCCTGCCTCACCGGATCAGGTCTCAAATGATCTCATTGACTCCGGAGGTCCGTCTGTCGCTGCTCTGGTGGCTCCAGGACCAACAATTGTGCAGGGGCCGTCCCTTCTGGATATCCAACTGGGTCCTGTTGACGACAGATGCCAGTCTAAGAGGTTGGGGCGTGGTGCTGGAGCAACACTCCCTTCAGGGTCGGTGAACCAAGGAGCAGTCCCTCCTCTCAATCAACATTCTGGAATTGCGGGCGCTCTTCAATGCATTGAACCTAGCCCAGCGTTTAATTCAGAACCGTCCTGTTCAGGTGCAGTCGGATAACGCCACCACAGTGGCTTACATAAATCCTCAAGGCGGTACTCGAAGTTGTCTGGCAATGAAGGAAGTCTCACGGATTCTACATTGGGCGGAACGCCATCTACCGGACATATCGGCAATATTCATTCCGGGAGTCCTGAATTGGGAAGCAGACTTTCTCAGTCGTCAGGACGTACATGCCGGCGAGTGGGGCCTCCATCCAGAAGTGTGTCAACTCCCAGTGGAAAGGTGGGGCCTTTCAGACGTAGATCTGATGGCGTCTCGACACAATCAGAAGGCTCCAGTCTTAGGAGCAAGGACAAGGGATCCTCAAGCAGCATTCGTGGATGCACTGGCGGTGCCGTGGAGGTTTCGGCTGCCATACGTGTTCCCTCCAGTGTCACTCCTGCCCAGGGTAATTCGGAAGTTCAAGCAAGAAAAAGGAATTCTGCTTCTCATAGCTCCAGCGTGGCCCAG